>NC_049904.1:4274657-4517354 GCF_001411555.2 Juglans regia
ATTAATGCTTAGAAAAATGTTATCATGATCATTTGCTGTAAATTCATCTTAGTATGTTAAAGTAGTACTGTTGGTGGCATGGATGAGTGTATCGTATATCTATTTAAAGTGGGGCTGCGGTTGGGAGTAGGGCTGTCACTACTCCCAACTGGGCTTTCCCAGCTTTAAGAAAGTTTTGAAAAAAATTTATGCATATATAATTAAATCGATAAGTGACATATATGGTTGTAAGACAAATTGGAAACTGATGAAATATCCAATGCCTAACTCTATCATCATAAGATATGGAAGTCTTTAGAAATTGATTGAAAGGCCATGATTGCTGCATGGAATTCAGCACTATTTATAATACCAGAAATTAGAACAAGGTATATAATACCTGATGATATTATAGCACTATTTACAGCTAGCTTTTCAGAATATTGGCTGCTTGACGGAACGAGAACAGGTATGTATAATGATCATTAATGGGGAAAACGCTGGCATAAAACTTCAGCATATATTAATCAATTATCTTCAAATCCTATCATGTACAATGGAAGAGATGGCTATATATATATCCACATGACAAGCTAATTAATTAGGTACGCGCTGATCTAGCTAGGCATATAAATTCTAAAATGATGCTCTCAAATCATTTTCTCTAGTAAGCATCAAATCACCCGTAGTGCTATATATATATATATATATATATATATATATTATGATCTTCACTAGCTATGAAGATGATCTATATATTGCAAATACAGTCATATAGCATTTCGTGTGTATCTAGTGTGAGGCCGGCTGGTAGGAGTTCAAATCATGATCCAAAACCAAATATTTACAGGTGTATATAGTTAGATGTAATTGTTACCTATGCATTATATACTGTAAGACAAATTTGTATCAGATGCTAGCTAGTTTTTTATCTAGCTAGTTTCTGGGTGATTAACTAGCTTCATGATTATCTTCATCAGTTTGAGAAATCAAACTTTCCTTTGAACTTGGATGCTTACTATACTCATTATATGGATGACAAAAACACTATATCTGAACCCCATAAAAGAATCGATATCCAATCATCTATATATATATATATATATAGATATATATATATCTATATATATATATATATCTTCCAAAGGATAGTATATCATGCATCATTATTATCATCATACAGATCATCTTCAATTACGTAACGTAATGCTTATGCATGGGATCATTAAAAATCGTTTGTGGCCCTTGCATTATGATTATGAGTAATATTTATATGTCTTGATCTCTGATTTTTGCAGGAGAATAATAATAATATAGTGCAAATGAATTAAAATTATTTATAAAGAATCATCATTAATTAATATTAACTGGTTGAGAGCAGTTATACTCGCATGATAATGGGATTGATTATATTATTATTAAGGCCCTGCGGGAAAATGTTGATGTTGAGATGAGTAGAAGCCATTTATGATTCATTTTTATTTTTATTTTTTTTTACGCACCAACTAGCAATCCATCTCATGAAATGAGTGTAGCAATATGACTTTGATTCAAATATAATCAAAGTCTCAATAAACCATTTATGTATTGCTAGTTGATAATTGTTCTCTCTCTTATCTTTAATATTGGTCTCTATGTATATGTTGTGCATATTAATATTAGTTTTCTACAGGGAATTAATTATATGAGCACTTTCTTTATGCAGTATTTTTTAGCTCTCACAACATTAAGTGCTTCCTAAACAAATGCTAATGTGTGTGAAATCAGGACAACTGATTCAAAGACAACTATGTGAGTGGAGCCCACCGTGCATGTGCTGAATAGAAGATCTTATTAAAGAGGCAGGGGGCCCTTTTGAGGTAATTACTTTGTATTCCTAAGTTGTAATACACAAGGGTTTAGGGTTTTCTTGCAACAAATGAGTCATAATTAGCTACCATACCGAATATTGATAGCGTTTTTACTTAATTGTGGTCTCAATGGCAAGTTAATACTTATTTCTTTGTGGTATTATGGCGTGTAAATCTGTTCATGGATTTTGAATACTTGGGCATAGTGGAGATCATTAAGTGCAGTTTCGGTCTATGAGGTTTGCATGCATGGGTTGTGGCATAGTTCTCTTTGTTTATTTGTGCAAGTTAGCAATGAAGAACCAGCATGGGTGGGTTTTCCGAAATTAGTTTTTTGATACTCATATTTTTAAGTCCAACACTTAACTGGTATAATTACATTGTAAGTTGGTGAGTCAAGGTTATTTCGAGGGGGTATCATTAAACTTCTCAAACAATTGGTGAGTCCAATTGCATTAATTGGAAGGAAATTCCAAGTATTATGGACATATTGTTGTTTTTAGAAGTTTAATAGTGGATGATGAATAACAAAAGATGAGTATTAAGTCTTCCTAACCTTACTGTAGCATTATTGAACGTGTGGCCAATAGGTTATTGGTCTCAATGGCAATCTATAGTCTAGCTTCTATCTTACTCTAGACGTCTTTCTTTTCCCACTCAAGACTAAAATGCACCATTATAATAATCCTTTTTTTTTTCCTTGGTCAAAGCGGTAACTCCAAAGTTATTCACACTAGTCTAATGTGACTGGTACCTCAAACCCCCATTGCTTAGTTTTGATCAAGGCGGGGAAAAGG
This sequence comes from Juglans regia, assembly GCF_001411555.2. Taxonomy (NCBI): domain Eukaryota; kingdom Viridiplantae; phylum Streptophyta; class Magnoliopsida; order Fagales; family Juglandaceae; genus Juglans; species Juglans regia. Next base: position 4,277,284 of record NC_049904.1, read on the forward strand.
CCACCATGAACTCACACTCATCTTTTAATGATTATACCTACAGTAGTCATTAAACAACACATCATTGTATCAAGCATAACTTGGGGTACCGCTTTTCCTTACAAGTAACGATAATATTCAAGCATGCCATCTACACGCTGCCCTAACCTTCAAAATATGTCCAACTCTTCTGTATCTGTACCATCTAGTTAGCATCTTTATATCCACCTTCGTTCTGCCCTATACCAACAATGTTCACATATATGACTATGTTTAACATTATGACATATTTTCTACAGCACTTCACCACTCCCAGAATAAACACAATCAACTATTCACCACTACCACTCCACAACGATCTTCATGACAAATCCGGTGAGTATCGTTTACTCCATTTTCTCTTGTTTTTCACATGCAAATAACTTTGACTCCGGAGTAAACTTTTCCTCATCAATGCACTTTATCAAACTCCTTACCCATCCTCCATATAGCTAAAAGTTATCATTCTTTCTAACATGCTGTTTTTCACCTTTTTAGTTGGACAAAAGTTGGATGAACTTGCCCGATAGGCTTCGTTCACCTGCATACGCCGAGGGGGTTAACACTTTCCTGACCCTAGCTAGAAACCACTCCCGAGGAATTGATCGCATTCGGTGTCCATGCCGTGAATGCCGTAATATGTTCTTCTTGCCTATATTTGAAGTGGAGAGTCACTTGTACATCAAAGGGATCAATCCAAATTATACCCATTGGATATTTCATGGGGAGGAGGAAACACGAAGTTTCAATGCCGACGACGAAGATAGTGAAAGAGATGGTGCTGACGAGTACATTGATGACATGGTCCATATGTTAGATGACATCCGGTCAGGCACATTCGTTGATGTGCCCCAAGATCATACAGATCCATTACCAACTAGTGGATCAATACTAGATGATCCCTCCTCAAGTTCATCTTTCGATCAGCTACTAGAGGATGCCCGACGTCCACTTCTTCCTGGCTGTACAAAGTTCTCAAAACTATCATTCATTGTGAAGTTGTTACACATTAAGACACTGGGTGGATGGTCAATAAAGTCGTTTGATATGCTACTTAACTTGTTGCGGGCTGCCTTTCCCGATGCAGAACTTCCACAGTCATATGAGGAGTCAAGGTCAATGGAGCGGAGTCTGGGTTTCAACTATCACAAAATTCATGCATGTCCCAATGACTGCATCCTGTTTTGGAAGGAAAATGCTTATCTTAATGAATGTCCTACCTGTAAGGCTTCAAGGTGGGTGCCTAATACTCATAAGGCACGTCTTATCCCTCAAAAAGTGTTGCGGCATTTTCCTTTGAAGCCAAGATTGCAACGTCTCTTCATGTCTGCAAAGATAGCAGGTGATATGAGATGGCATAAAGAACAACGACTGACTGATCAGGCTACTATGAGACATCCTGCAGACTCAGAGTCCTGGAAGAGATTTGATGAAGAACATAGTTGGTTCGCTCAGGATGCTCGCAATGTAAGGCTTGGGATGGCAAGTGATGGTTTCAATCCCTTCAACAATATGGCTAAACCGTATAGCATTTGGCCAGTAATCCTAGTCCCGTATAACTTGCCGCCCTGGTTGTGCATGAAAGATCAGTTCTTCATGACATCCCTCATTATTCCTGGGCCAAAATCTGCAGGTAATGACATCGATGTATACTTGCAACCGTTGCTAGATGAATTGATTGAATTTTGGGAACATGGGATACCTACGTTTGATGCCTCCACAAAGGAAACATTCATGTTGCATGCTGCTTTAATGTGGACAATTAATGACTTCCCTGCTTACGGGAATCTTTCTGGCTGGTCGACAAAAGGAAAATTGGCATGTCCATCCTGTAATGAGGGCACAGACTCCAATTGGTTGAAGTATGGTAGGAAACATTGTTATATGGGACATCGTCGCTTCTTGCCGCCAGATCACATGTGGAGAAGGAGAAAACATTTGTTCAATGGTAAAGAAGATCATCGCATGCTACCAAGTGTTTTAGAAGGAGTTGATGTTTTAGCTCAACTACAGATGCTTGGGGACGTGCAATTTGGTAAAGCACGTCGAAAGAGAAAACGTACTGCTGAAGAGTTGAACTGGACAAAGTATAGCATATTTTTCAAACTACCGTATTGGGCAACCCTGCGTCTTCGATATAATCTAGATGTCATGCATATTGAGAAGAATATTTTTGATAACATCTTGTGGACTTTAATGAATGTTCCTGGTAAAACTAAGGATAACATCAATTCTCGACGTGATTTGGAGATTTTGGGTTACAGAAAAGAATTACACTTGAAGTATGAAGGTGAACGTGTTACAATGCCACATGCATTGTACACATTACACGGTGATGAAAGGAATAAATTTTGTGAATGGTTGGCTGATGTGAAATTCCCAGATGGTTTCGCTTCCAATATCTCGCGTTGTGTTTCTATACGTGATTGCAAAATTTCGGGATTGAAAAGTCACAACTGTCATGTTTTCATGCAAAGACTACTCCCTATTGCTGTTGGGGGGTATTTACGAAGTGATATTGCCTTGGCCTTGATTGAATTGAGCACTTTCTTCAAGGAGTTGTGTGCCCGAACCCTAGATGTTAACCGTCTATCCCAACTCCAAACTGATATCATCACAATCCTATGCAAATTGGAGATGATATTTCCCCCTTCTTTTTTCGATATCATGGTCCACCTAGCTGTCCACTTACCCCGTGAGGCCATACTTGGAGGTCCAGTACAATACAGGTGGATGTATCCATTTGAGAGGTATCTCGGCAAGTTCAAGAGGTATGTTAAGAATAAAGCCCGCCCAGAAGGCTCAATAGCCGAAGCCTACATTCACATCGAATGCTTGACTTTTTGCTCAATGTATCTCCAAGATATTGAGACGAAGTTTACTCGAATGGATCGCAATGTTGATGGTGGAGAAGCGGAGAATATAGATGGATTCAAGATTTTCAACCAAAAAGTTCGACCCATTGGTATGGCTTTAAACTTGCAATTATCAAATAAACTCTTTACGGAAGCCACCTGGTACGTCCTCAACAACTGCGATGAGATTGCATCCTACCTAAAGTAAGCATCCATTATGTATAAAGTGATTAATTATTTTCTTATGGCTTTTTGGGGACAACCCATTTATTTGTTGTATGCCCAACACGTAACTTACGTGTATTGCTTGGACGCTTTTGTGTTCTCCAAATGCAGGGAGCACTACGAGAAGTGTAATGTGCATAGTCCAAACCATACCGATCGAAAGCATTAAACTGAGTTTCCATCTTGGTTCAAGCAACGTGTAAGCTAGCTTGCTCCCTCCCTAGTTAGTTGAACCTGAATCTTCCCGATTATGTAGTAGAAACTATAAGTGATTACCTAAGCTTCAATATTGTTGTAGGTTCAGGAGCAGCGTATCACCAACCCACTTGATGTGACTGCTGATCTGTATGCGTTAGCTTGTGGTCCTGAACGTTATGTTGCATCCTATGCTGCTTGCATTATAAATGGCAAGAGGTTCCATACGAAGCAACGTGAACTTCGACGGCGTACACAAAATTCAGGGGTATTGGTAACTGGTGACGAAAGTACTAATAATGTTGACTTCTACGGTGTTATTAATGACATCGTGGAGTTACACTACATGGGGCGGCGTCGGGTGTACTTGTTCATGTGTGACTGGTTTGATGTGGGGGATCAAAGACGTGGGGTACGAGTTGATAACCATATGACCAGTATCAACATGGATAGGACTTGGTATAAGGATGAACCATTTGTATTGGCATGTCAGGCGTCCCAGTGTTTTTACATCAGGGATGTAAGGGCACAAGGAAGATGGTTTGTGGTGCAGAAGTTCACGAATAGGAATGTATATGACATTCCACCGGTGCCGAGGGTGTTAGAAGATATCGACGGAGAATTTGGTGATGATGATGCCTATCAAGAAGATGATCCATCATCTACATATGCACCATTGGAGTGTGATGCATGTCCAGTGTCAACTCCACTTAATAGGAATGATATAGAACCTACCCACATTGATGCACAAGACGTCACTGTTCCGGCTATCAAAGACATCAATTCATTTGACTTTATTGATGATGGCATGGTTGCTTCTAGTTCAGGAGATGCTTATGCCAATGAGGAATATTCTGATGAGGAGGAGTTAGACACAGACGACGACTGTGGTTCAGAATAGACAACAAGCCGAATATTGAGTTTTTGTTGATTTCCTTTTTGCTGGCATTTTTGACATGGGTTGTGTCCAACAACTCAAATACGAACTAGAATTACATGTATGTCCCTTTAAAGTTTGGAATCACAAGATGGATTTATTAATATACTTTTGGGTCAACTAATGTATCACTTTTTTGATACCATATATTTTTTCCCAATTGCTCTAGATCCTGAATGCGCACTCAACTAATGATCTTTTGATGTAATGATTGTCACTTCGAGTCCGACAGTTGTCTATGCATTTCTAAGTATATACTAAAGTAGTGGATGGAAACATTTGCCAAATGGCCTTCTAATGTTTTATTAAATGCATGTTTGATTGCTTATCTTATACTCGTATGCATTATTCTTTCGGATCACATGTCGTAACTGTGACTAATAATTTTATGCCTACTGCATCTCAGGTGGGGGGAAAAAGGCACGGTGTCACATTCAATAAAGGCCAAAGTGACACGCGAACGACGAGAGCCCATCCCTGAGCATTGCGGATTCACTCACATCGAGCATCACGATCAAGGTAGAGATTGTTGTATATGTTCGGTCTATTTCTTATGCATAAGTGGTTAATCGCTTAACCACTTATGTATTATTACATGTGATGTCCTTTCCTACCTGATTTTAGTAATTATCATAACTATTTTTCCCTTCATTCTATGGCCAGAATCGAGTATTCAAAAAGTTGTGACCATTCCCATATTCATCCTGGTGGACATGAGGAGTTTCTCAAATCAAGGTAGATATTTCGACTCAACGTACTTTGCCCAATAGTACGTTTATTTTCTATTGCCTACATTCACATCATTGCATCCTTAATTTGTGGCAACACATTCTGCGCTAATGGAATGTAATACACTTGTAGGTGATGCAAGGGGAGAGAGCATCCGAGGAAAAGGTGTTGGACGAGGTATTCGGGCGAAACGATTTGTCCCATACTTAACTAGAGCCAATCGACCCCGAGGAGTTAGAATCAATTCCTACCATAGTTCAAGTTCAGATGCGGATCACTCTGGCTCAGATGACTCAACGCAGCCTCCTAGTCGTCTATGGGAGCCGCCATGTCCCATTCCTCAGCCCCCACCCCATGCTAATAGAGAATCTTCACCCGTGAGAGAACCTGAACCGAACAGAGAAGATATCGGTATGGTCGTCTTTTGCCCTTCTAGTTCATTAAAAATTGTTGTTTGAACCATATATTTGCAAACACCAAAGAGTAATGAAGACCCCAAAATCTGATCAATTTTTTGTTTTCTTGAAATACAGATACAGTCGCCCCCACAGTGCCTACAGCTACCCAGGAACAGCCCAAACGTAGGCGTGGGCCTGCTAAGTGCACTGAGTTCGAGAAGTTGAGAAAGTATGGAAAAGTGCCTCTGAAGATTAATGATGGCGAGTCGGCACCGTGTTGTGAGAACGCATCCATGTTCACGACACGGATAACTCAAATAGTAAAACAACATTGTGACATGAGTTATGGTAGATGGACCGACGTGCCTCAGGCTCAAAAGGACGAGTTGATTGAACGTGTTCGGGTAAGTTGTTATTTCAATTCTCAACTACGGAAGTGGGGGTAGAATAAAATGCGGGCTTCAGTTAACGTTGTGTTCATTCTTGTAGGGTGACTTCGTGTTGGATTGGGAGTTGGCAAATCATAGATTGACGGTCACAAAACATCTACGTAAGCGGTTCAATGCATTCCATCACGAACTACACCGCAAATATTTATCATACAAAACTCACGAAGAAGCATTGGCTTCTGGGGGTGGCATGGTCGACCCGATAGTCTGGGATAAGCTGTGTGCGAGGTGGGGAAGCGAAGACTTCAAGGTATATATTGTATATGCAACATAAAAAATATATATCAATAATAAGTCAAGATTTTGCTATCTTATTATGCATTTTGTGTTGGCTAACATTGGGTTTTAATGATAGAAAATCTCAAGACAAAATCAGGAAAACAGAAAGAAGCAAACTAATAACCACACAGCAGGCCGCAAATCCTTTGTTAGGATACTGGAGGAGAAGGTATAATCTGTCGGTTGATTTATATCGTAATCTATATGGTCACTGCGAGTTGATTTCCTTTTACTCATGAGTTTCCGATTGATCATAGCTAACTATACAAATTCGTTAAATTGTAGCGGGCGACGAATGTGACTTTGGTGGAGTTTTATAAGGAGACTCATTGGTCGAAGAAGAACGGTAAATTTGTCACCTCAGCCACCGAAGACAACTATGTGAGTACGATCTTTTTATGTTAGAATATTTCCTACACTTACTCATTAAAGGTTCAATTAGGTTATATTTGAAAGTGAAAAATTAATGAGGCATTAAAGGACTTAACAATTTTATGTTGTTATTGTTATATTATGGCAGAAAAAGATGGTTGACAAACTGGATGATCTAGAGCCTGAACGACGTACCGAGGACGCAGCGGCGAGTGTGTTTAGGGAGGTACTTGGGCATAGACCAGGATATGCCCGGGGGTTAGGGGAGATGGTCATCCCGGAGTCGACAAAACAACGTGACCGTGAACGAGAAAAAGAGTACCAAGCCTTAATTGAACAACACAAGAAAGATGCCGACACCTACAAGAAAGATGCCGAGAACTACAAGAAAGATGCCTTGAACTACAAGACGCAACTTGACGAAATGAGGGATGAAGTGCGCGCACTTCATGAGAGGCAAAGTGAAACAGATAAGATGTTGAGGGACTTCTTGCAAAATTTCCCGTATAACACTGAGTCTCTCCACTCTCGTGGAGAGACTCATTGAGCTACCTTCAAAACGCATGGGAAGGGCTTTTTGTGTATTTTGGAAACTTTTTGGTGGTGGGGGATAGTGGGTGGCCAATATATATATAAAACCATATATATATATATATTTTCAGAAGTCCACATATTTAGATCTATATTTTTGAAGAGGAAGGTTGTCTACTTTTGCATTAATTCCCTCATTGGGTAGTTGAGGGCATTTTTTGGTCAATTTACTGTGTGGACGTTTGGTTAGATGTTCAATGGGTTGTTCCAATTAGCTAGAGGGTGTTGGGTAAGGACCGGTATGTTGTGGCCATGGAAGAATTGCAGCACGGTGAAAGACAATTCTTTGCAGGTTTAGTGAATAGTGAAAGAGATGTAGCCTTTCTTTTTTCAATGTTTTCCATTGATTATATGGTTGCATGTTCAGGTGTGTTTACAAACTTATGTGTTTTAATTTGCAGATACCATGCTCCACATAAGGAAGTCTTATGTTGGTGGGATGGATACATTGAAGAGGCATCTACCCATTTCTGGTCAAGAAGGTTAACTGGAACTCAGGAAAATAGCCATCAGGTTTGCGGGTAAATTACTGCTGTGCACTAGTCAGGTACATCCATCATACTCGGTCCCTTCATTTCATGATTAATGTAACCATAGAGAGTATCTATACAAGCATGATACAGGCATCTATCAAAGTCTTCCTAACCCAGTTTGTTGATAGTTCCCACAAAAATCTTAGGTGATTCTTTTGTTTTTCACCATAAATTTACAGTAGAAAAATGGCTAGGACTATCAAATAAATAAGAACCATATATTTTTGAACATGTAACACTTAACTTATATTCAGTTAAGTGTTCTTTAACTGAGTGATTTGTATTTATGTAGTAATGTTGGGTTTTGAGGTAATGGTTAGTCTTTATGAGATGTGGCCAATAGTTTTTGACATTATGAACAAGAACCTTAACTTTTTTTTAAAACCAAATAGGCCTTAAACTGGACATAACTTCAACCATTTGATTCCACATAGCGGCAACAAGCAACATGGACATAATGGGTATTCTCAACACGCTGTTTTTACCAAAAATAAGAAAGAACAGTTCTTATTTCTTTGTCATCGTTTATTTTTTACACTAAGGATATCTTCAATATATTTTTCTCAATCTATTAAGAAGGCACATGCTTTGTTGGTAATCTTCAATTCTTCTATGGTTAGGGTTAATGCTTATTCATTCCGTTAGGAGCAGGTATCTAAGGTTTGAGAATATATTTTTTCCTTGCCTACTCCAACTAGTATGATGGAGAGTATACTTATTTCTTCTAGTAGGTCAATTGCTCACCGATTATTAAAATAATATCTGAACCCCAATTTCTCCTTCTCGTAGGAAATTGTTGCTTGCATTATATACTTGGCATCGTCCACTGAAATTGGCAACCAAATTGCTGAACTTGCAGTTCTCCTTATGGTTAGTTAGCAGGTGAGTTATTTGAATACTTGGGCACTGTTATATAAATTTAAATACGTAACGTTGGAGTGCCATTTGCAAACATTGTTGTGTTGCTACATGACAAGATAATGTGAGATCTATTATGATTGGGCACATTCTTGTCAGAGCATCCATGGATGATTGTTTAGTAAGAATGGGTTGTTCAATATTGATGGGTGTGGTTCAGATTTTGGCTTGATTTACTTGGATGTTTTATGAGAAAAGGATACTTGGAACCTACCATAGCTTGAAATCTGATAGTTTAAAAAGAGGTCTACCTAGTGTTTTAAAATAATCAGATTTACTAGGATGCTTATTTTTTCAATTATACACATGATAATTGATTTAGTAAGACATATGCAAGTGGTTCTTCATGCATATTTTATGATGTAACATGACACACTTTCAAGTGCTGTGATGTTACTATAGTCATTTCATTCATCAAATGATGATATATCATTAAATTCACTCCCCCTTCTTATTTACTAAATAAGAACTAACGTGAACGTTAGAAATGAGTGTAGCAGATCATAGTAGAAGATCAATTCTGGCTATCAATTCAGTTTTTTCTTGGTATCATAATTTAAACTTCAGGCGAGGGCATTGGACCTAGGGACTCAAATGGTGGTAAAGAAAATGGTGAACTCACACTGTAGGGATGGGCGTTTGAACAATCCAGCATAGTGTTCAGATGTCTAAGTGCTTTGTGACTTTCACTTTCTTTGTAGTTTTGAGGACTGAACTTCTTGGGATGTCTTGGACGTTCCAGGTATGCACTGATCTTGTTGCTTCTGCTTCACAAAAACATAGATCGTAGGCTGGTCAATTCTGATATTTTCTTACCACACAACAGTAATGATACCCACTCGAGATGGTTTGTAATATCTATATTAACACTTTGCAGAGCATTTTAAGCATCATTTCATCAGAAACTTACATTGTCTTGGTTTGTAATATCTATCTTGGCTATTGCAGAGCATTATAAGCATCATTTAATCAGAAACTTAGTCAAGCATTGATGGAAATACTAACATTGCTTAAGAAACAAAAATAATAGCACTTTGGCATTTCGATATATCAGTCTAAAGGCGTTTTCCAGTTGCATTAGTTCTATAAATTGATGGATCTCTTAAGTAATACATGTACAAAAAACCTTCAAACACAAGAGCCTTACCACAATCAGTTAAGAAAATGGCTGCCATAGTTATAAACAGAAGTAGAAACTGAGCTCTCATGTAACATCTGCTTGCTTCCATGACTTCCCAAAAACTCCACAGCCCTCAAAGGCCAGAAGCCAACTACTCAAATGGATTTGTATATATAGGCCGGTTTAGGACAGCCCTAGAAGTAAGGCAAACCAAGGGCGTGGGGGAAGAAGTGGGGCTGAGTTGGCCACAAAGATTTATTCTTTGGCTGGGTAAAATTTGTCATACAGTCACTTTGCTCAGAGATGTATAGCTGAAGTAATACAGAAAAAGGATGAAAAAGGGTCTAAGAGAAGGTGTATTTTAAAGGGAAGTTGGTTACCGACTTATATAGTTTGTTTGCGTTATTATTTTTGCATGCAGTTGGCATATATGCTTGCCTTGGTATTAGACCAACTGGAAGCGAAGTGGGTTTTCATGGCTTTAGGATTTTGCTTGCTTTCTACTCAAAGCTGCTCTCTCTTTCTCCTCAAGGGCCAAAATCGCATTTCCTTGTCCATTATATAGCTCTAATGGCTAGCTCTATATACATGTTTTATTCTAACTGCATGTGTATATCAATCATATATGTTATTTTAATTAGATGCTGACTAAGCAATTCCTATAGTGAAAGTTTTATCCTGTATGTTGCAGGTAGACCAGCAGATCATAGTAGAAGATGTGCAAATTCTGGCTATCAATTCAGTTTTTTCATTAAAGGTATCATAATTTAAACTTCATATATATATATATAAGATTGTTTCCTCTTGGCTTGATCTGTGTACAATGGAAGAGATTTTAGACCCTATATTATATGCGTGCATTGTGATGATAGATGCAGCTACATGTAATGCCATTGTCATCTAGGGGAGGTTAATATGCCATTATATTGATCATTGTTCGGTTTCTTACCTACTACTTCACATATTCTTTGCATTTCTGTTCTTTGTAATTTTGTTCCTCTATGACAATGAAAAACTGGGTGGAGAGAGATATCTCAGCCACCAAAGTAGTCTCCTAAACACCCTATAAAAAATTAAAAAAAAAAAAAATAACAGGAAACAAGTTGTGATCAATATATATATATTCAAACTGATAATTAAACATATTATCTTAATCTCTATTGTTAATTAAATATAAAGAAAGTACTAAACGAATTAAGAGAACTCTAAGCAGTTTGAAGAGCAATTCATACCCAGATGAAAAAGATAATATGTTTCTAGGCCAGTATTTTTTTGCATGCGGTCCCTATTTGTTTTCAATTTGCATGTATGTTAATTTGCAAGTTGTTACTGTTTTAACTTGCAGTTATTTAACTTGCTTAGTGACATGCTTTCATAGATTATTCTATGTTGGTTTTGCACAAATAGAATGTTTTGTTATATATAACTAGTCCTTTATATATAACTGTTATTATGGTGTGAATTGATGCATTTTATTTGCACTTGTCAGATTGGTGTTTGTTGAGATGGAAATATTTCAGCTTGTGGCGGCCAAGTATAGGGCATTGATGCAATCTTGTAAGCCATGATTCTGCCCACCCCTCATGCCCAAGTCCCATTTTGCTACTTTACAACGACTAGATATAATTTATAAAGATAAAGAAGCAGCATAGTTCCTATATTTGAACAATGTATTCTCAATATTTAGTAGTTAAGGCGTAAGTTTTGGGTTTCGAATGGTCCACCCTAGTGTATAGCCCATAATTACATTAATGTGAATTCCCCACCTGAATGGATGAATTGATACTCATTAATTTATTATCTTAGATGGAAATAGTGATCAAAGATTTGGAAATTAGGTTCCTACATGTTCTCAAGGCATATATAATGAAAGTTCAATATTTTCCTTTATGTTTCTTGTTTCTAACTATTTAATATCATAAGGCATGGGTTTAATATGACAATATTCCTGTCCTCTGTCAACATTAAGTGCAGTTTATGTGGTTAATTAAACTATTTTTCTTATTATTTCAGGTTGGTCAAACAATATTAATTGAAATTGATGTTTTAAGTAATATTGTTTGACTTACCTGAAATAATAAGAAAAATAGTATTAATTACATAAACTGGAAGTTGTGAAAATGAAATGGAACAAACGTATTTGGGCGAAGAGCAGGAAAAAAAAAATTAAAAGGGAGCATTTGCGGCGACATTTCAGCGCCGAGAAAAATCGTTGAATAACCAAATCAGTGGCGAATTTACAAAGCGCCGCAATAGCTCACTATTACGGCGACTCCTATGCGCCACAATAGCAAGAAATACGGTAGGATATCTATAGCGGCGACATTTTCAAATCGTTACAAGTATCCTATTGCGGCGATAAGTTATCTATTACGGCGATATCCTACCGTATTTCTCGTTGAAGAAAGTCGCCGCAAAAACATACAATTATGGCGACACAATCATATCGCCACTAATAAAAACTAGTTTTGCGGCGACTAATTGTTTAATCGCGACGGCATCTATCGCCGCTATTAGTTTTTCGCGGCGCTTATGTTGGACCCGGGAACCCTTCTCGTGGCGCTTTTTTTAATCAATTGTGGCGAGAATTGATCGCCGGAAATATATTCAATTGTGGCGATTTTTTAAATTCGCCGCTATTGAGCGGAAATGGCTTTAGGATTGTGGCGATCAAGCGGCGATGTGTAGATCGCCGCATCTGAGCTACAGCAGCGATTATGGAGCATATTTCTGGCGAATTCGAGCGCCGCAAATGCCCAGTTTTCTTGTAGTGCAAAATCACTCAAAAAATAATGTATAGAGAATTATTAAGTTTGACATTTTCATCTTAACATTATACAAGTAAATTCATTTAATAATTTACATTCATATTGTTATTATTTTGTAGAACTTCAAATTTAAACAGTAATGCATTTTTTTCCTTTTTTAAATATGCAGTGTTCAAGATGTGAAAGCTTTATACATCAATCAAAGATATCACACCAAGCACAAGGAATTGGAGAATTAAAATGCTTGTGGCAAAAAAATCTCCAAAACGTACAGCACAACATTTGCCATTAAAATATCAACACTTAATCTTAATTGATGCAGAGGTATACTTGTTGCTTTGCGAATTTACATAAAGTTATAACTATATATTTAATGTTATAAAATGTTTTGTTGATAATAATAAGCATATATTCATTTCTGCTGGAAATATATTATTTTAATATTTTACAGGGCAATCGACTACAAGCAACCATGTTTAACAAAGATATTGATTCATGTGATGATACTTTGCATGTATTCCAGTCATACTACGTTAGTAATACTTATGTGAAACCATTGGATCCTAAATATAAAACTGAAGCTCATCAATACCGATAGATCTTAAATTCAATGACAATAATTGAAGAAATTTCAGATGATGAAGAAGTATTACAACCACCAGTTTATGATATTGTTCCATTTAGTGAACTTCATAATTATAAAGATTCGGTTGCAGAGATAGGTAAATATTAAATCAAAATTTACAGATCCTTTCATAACTATATTTATTAACAAAGAAAAAACTATAAACGTGATTTATTAGATTTGTTGGCAATTGCGTTATAGATTAAGCCAACTAGAGAAGTGAAGACAACAAACAGTTTCATAGTCTTGCAGGAAATATATATGGTTGATCAAAGGTAAGCATGTTCTTTAAATTATGTATTTATTTTATTACATTTTCAATAGTAATTGTTTTTTAATTCCATCTAATTATAGAAGATACGAAAACTTACTTTATTGATATGAGAGTGTCCTCTATATATAAGGGCTGTACATGATATGCAGTTACAAGTTTAAAAATGTGATGATATCTAAAATATTCAAATGCCGTAACAAGAGGCTCCTAGTCTATCGGGTAGCAGATTTACAGGGGATAGACGTAAGTCAGTTTTACACTTATACGATTTCCTTTAGTCAAGTAAATCAGTTGGTTGCACCTATACGATTTCCTTTATACACCCCCTCAAGATAGGCGTGCCATTAGATAAGCCAATCTTGGTGCATAAGTTTTGAAATTTTTGTTGTGACAGAGGCTTAGTTAGAAGGTCTGCGAGTTGATCGTGGGTGCTGACATGGGAGACTTGTAGCATTCCTTTTGAGACTAGATCCCGAACGAAATGGAGATCAATAGCAATATGCTTCATCCTTGAATGCATTACGGGATTAAGACTTAATTGAGTAGCACCAATGTTGTCGCAGAATAAATTTGGAGGCTTAGAAATCGGAATACCAAGCTCATGGAACAGTGAACGAATCCAAATTAGTTCTGAGGTGGCTGAAGCAAGAGCCCGGTACTCTGCTTCAGTGGACGAACGAGCTACCGCACGCTGCTTTCGTGTGCTCCAGGATATTGGGCATGCGCCCAGAAAAATTAGATAGGCAGAGGTGGAGGATCTGGTATCCTTATCACCTGCCCAATCCGCATCAGAGAACCCTTGAAGAGTTAGATTTCAAGTGCGCTTGAGAAGAATACCGTGATTAAGAGTGCCCTTCAAATATCGCAAAACTCGTTTGGCAGCAGTCCAATGAAGCTGAGACGGTTTATGCATGAACTGAGCCAGCTTGTTGACCGGGAAGGCGATGTCTGGTCGACTAAACGATAGATATTGGAGAGCTCCTATAACTCGGCGATACTCAGTTGGATCAGTAGAAGAAGATCCATCATGAAGCTGAAGTACATCCTTGGTGGCAAGTGGAGTCATCACTGCCTTGGCACCGTCCATCTTTGTGCGAGTGAGAAGATCCTGAATATATTTTTGTTGGGATAGGAACAGCCCTTGTTTTACTGATATGACTTCGACACCAAGAAAGTAATTTAAGGATCCAAGATCCTTTAGAGAAAACCGACGACCAAGTGGTTCAACCACTTTAGAAATAACGGTAGAGTCACTACCTGTGAGTAAGAGATCATCCACATAGATAAGAAAAAATAGCGTGACTCCATCACAATTATAAATGAATAAAGAGGAATCCGACTTGGACTGTTGAAAACCCAACTGAAGAAGGCAAGTGCTCAGTCCTTGATACCAAGCACGAGGTGCTTGTTTTAAGCCATATAAGGACTTTTTTAACCTGCAAACGTTAGAAGGCAGATTAGGATCAACAAAACCGGGAGGTTGAATCATAAAAACATCCTCCTGAAGTCGGTCGTGTAAAAATGCATTATTAACGTCCAGTTGGCGAATGGGCCAATTTTTCTGAACAGCAATGGAGAGGATAGCTCGGATAGTCATTGGTTTCACAACCGGGCTGAACGTCTCATTATAATCAAAACCATGCCGTTGATGAAATCCTTTTGCCACCAACCTCGCTTTATAGCGAGACATACTACCATCAGGATTTCATTTTATTCGAAAAACCCATTTGCAGCCGACGGGTTTGATGGTTGAGTTGGGTGGAACAAGCTCCCAAGTGCCATGTTTAACCAAAGCCGTGAACTCCTCTGACATAACATGTCGCCACTTGGGATCCTTCAAGGCCTGAGATAAACATGTTGGCTCGACAGGTTGAGGAAGAGGGTGTTTTGTAGCTAGATAAAGCTGCTTGGGTTTATGAATATTATTCATAGATCTGGTGATCATGGTATGAGTACGAATGGGCTGGGTTGGAGCTGCAGATGTTTCGGGTGGAGATATTTCTGCTGAACTGGGTTGTGCAGGTGTTTCGGGTTGAGTAATTTCTGCTGGATGATGTTGTGCAGGTGAGGTGGTTGGCTGAGCAAACAGATTTGGAGCTGGAGGAGTTCTGTTCGTCACGGTCTCATGCGAGGAAGGTGTCAGTCCAGTGGAAGGCACCATTGGTATTGCAGGATGTTGTATGTTAGCACTTGAAATTGACAATGAGGACATAGTGACCTGGGCAGATGAAGAGAAAGGAAATAGACACTCATCAAAAACTATATGCCGAGACAAGTAGATGCGGGAAGTATCAAGGGCCATACACTTATAGGCATTTTGAGAATTCGAGTAACCTAAGAAGAGACAAGGCACTGATTTTGGTTGTAGCTTATTGGTGGTATAAGGTTTTAACCATGGATAACATTGACAACCGAAAATTCTCAATTTCTTGTAATTGGGTAGACGACCAAATAAGCACTCAAAGGGACTCTTATTTTTTAAAATAGTCGTCGACATACGATTTATTAAATAAACCGTGGCTTGAAAGGCATAGGACCAATAAGATGGAGGAAGACTTGCCTGACTCAATAAAGTTAAGCCGGTTTCGACGATGTGACGATGTCGGCATTCACTTGTACCATTTTGTTGCGGTGTATGAGGAGCGGTGGTTAGCCAACTAATGGAATTAGAAGAAAGATATTTGCGAAGAGCATAATATTCCCATCCATTATCCGAGTATAAGTGCTTAATTTTAAAACCAAATTGGTTTTCAAGTAGCCCTTTTAACTGAATAAAAATGGTGTGGACCTCACTCTTTTGACTAATTGGAAACAACCATGAGTACTTGGTAAAATGATCAACAAACAATGCATAAAACCGAAACCCATCAAGTGAGGTGGAGGACGTAGGTCCCCAAATATCTGTATAGATATATTCCAGAGGATGAGTACTAATGAGAGAAGTATGAGAAAAAGGCAATTTATAACTTTTATTGCATTGACAAGCAGTACAAAGGGATGATGAAGAGGAACGAGACACTGCAACTGGAAGAGAAAACTGACGAATGACCAGATCAACAGTTTTATTTGACGGATGCCCAAGTCGTTTATGCCAAATTTCAGACGTGGTGCGTTCACCAACCAGTGCTAAAACAGAGGATTTGGTAGCAATAGGAACCATTGGCATTGGATAGACACCATCCTTACATTTACCGCGAAGAAGAGTCGTCCCCGTGCTCCGATCCTTCACAAGAAAATGGAATGGGTGAAACTCCAGATAAACATTATTAGAGCGAGTAAAATTATGAACCGAGATCAAATTCTTGTGAATATTAGGGACACAAAGAGTATTGGTTAAGGTAAAGGTTTTCGAGGAGGAGGGAATAGTCATAGAGCCAACATGTGTGACTCGCAAACCTGAACCATCGCCAATGACGACCTCATCCGTGCCATCGTACTCCGAGTGAATGGATAAGTTTGCAAGATCAGAGGTACTGTTATGGGAAGCAGCTGAATCCACAAGCCATTTCTTGTCATTTGAGTCGCTTGTAGTGGCACAATTTGCAAACTTTTCAGTAGAAACTGAGCGACAGAACTTGGCTGAGTGTCCCACTTTGTCACATAGCTGACAAATAATTTGGGGCTTACCAGTCCTCTCTTTACGACCATATCGACTGGAGTTGGTGCGTTGCTGGCCAGAGGATCCATGGGTGAAGCGTTGATTGCGATTTGATTTGGAACCAGCAGGACGACGCTGGGTTGAGTTTGCAGTAGCAACTAGAGATGAGTTGAAAGCTTCAATACGTTTTAGGTAGTTTTCATGACCAACTAACATGTCATGAAGTTCTTCAAACGTAAGAGAAGTTTCACGTGTCCGAATAGGTGCTGCAATATCACGGAATTCAGGACCGAGGCCATTGAGAACATAAAGTGTAAGATCATCCGCTGAGACGGGAGAGTCAATCACCGCAAGTTCATCAACAAGAGCCTTAATGGCATGAAGATACTCCGAGACCGAGCGAGACTCTCTTTGAATAAGAGTCAATTCCTCCTTAAGTTGCATAACACGAGTGCGTGAACGAATGGCATACAATCGTTGCAACTTGGACCATGCATCACGAACAGTAGATGAAGAAGCAATGAGTGGCATTACTGGTTCAGAAACTGATGTAAGGATAGCATGAAGGAGCAGCTTATCTTGCCTAAAACAGCGCCAGTAGGCTGGATTTGGAACAGCTGCAGAGGAGGAGGTGCTTGTGGGAAGCGTCGATGATGGGCAGACAAATGTGCCGTCAAGGTAACCTTGGAGATCGTAGCCAATGAGTAAAGACATCAGTTGGGCACGCCATGAAGGGAAGTTGGAAGGTGTCAGCTTTAAAGGGAGCTGAGAGCCGGCATTAATGGCAACAAGATGAGTGTCGCCATTGCCATTGGGCTCAGAGTTGTTGACGATCACAGACTCAGAGGATGTGGCCATTTAGAAAAAAAAAAAAAACTCGTGAGAGAATTAAAGCTCTGATACCATATAGAAGATACGAAAACTTACTTTATTGATATGAGAGTGTCCTCTATATATAAGGGCTGTACATGATATGCAGTTACAAGTTTAAAAATGTGATGATATCTAAAATATTCAAATGCCGTAACAAGAGGCTCCTAGACTATCGGGTAGCAGATTTACAGGGGATAGACGTAAGTCAGTTTTACACTTATACGATTTCCTTTAGTCAAGTAAATCAGTTGGTTGCACCTATACGATTTCCTTTATACTAATGACATGAAATTATTGTTTACTTTTACTTCAATTTTGTAGCTTGAACCCTGCGTGTTTTGACTATGTGGGGTCAGTTTGTTGATGCTAAATGTCAACAAATTTCAAAAGTTATTACAAGTGAACCAATCATTTTTACCAGACGATTAAAAGTCACTTCTTATAATGGTATTATTAAAAAATTCAGAATTCTATGTTTTTGTTTTGTATAATATGCACATGCCATATCTAACATATCTTTTTAATTTAGAACTCTCTTTGTCGTCTCAACCAACGAGTATGTTTACTATAAATCCTACAATTCCTGGCGCAACATCATTGCAAGAATGGTAATATATGTTTTCTTTTTCCCGTTTAATTTTAAAACAAACTTTTATTAATTTTTGTTTACAATATAGAATTATTACATTTTCAAAAATTATTATTTGTTTTTAATTTCTCTTAAATTCATGCAGGGAAACACTCAATGATTTCTTGCTTGAAAATGTGATTATAAAATCCTTGGTATGCCACTGCTCAAACTGTCTGGAAATTAACAAACATTTATGATGTTGTAGAACTTCTTAAGGCTTCACAACCTGAAATAGTAAATTATATTCTTAACAATACTTTTTTAATTATTGATTATCACAACAAAATCATTTTAATACTTGTTATAAATATCATATAGAAACCAAAATTTTGGGTGAAAGGCAAGATAAACATGCTTGATCTCCAGCAAATCTTCTTTTATATGTCTTAAATCGGATGTAATAAAGAAACAAGCTATGATTACAATGAAAAACTTTCATGTTACCAATGTAAGCATATAAGCATTGCACAACCATGGCATGTACATTTTTTCTAAACCTTAAGTTCGCATTGCTTGCTTAAAAAATTTAACATATATTTTCTATACATTCTAACATATAACTATATTTTTGTTGATAATAGTTGTCGAGTATATGTTGAAGTTGATGATGGTATAGGACAGCTAGCTACAATAGTATTTGGTGAAACTGCAGAAAAAACATTGGGTTATTCAACAATTCATTTCATGAATTATACTGACAAGGTAATATAACATTACATTTTTAAAATTTCTTCAATTCAAATGATACAATTATAAATCAATATATCATTTTTATAATAAATTCTATATTTTTTTTCTAGGAGCATTTGCCAATCTTAGAAAAATGGCGAAAGAAATCTCAGAAACAAAATGGATAATTGAGCTTCATGCAGATATAGACCACATGAACCAACAATGCTATAAGAATTTTAATATCTTATCAATTACTTATGCAAAAGAGAAAGAAATATGTTAGTTACTATGGTTGTAGCATGAACTTTAGTTATTATTTAAAACTTATATCAAACTACATTTTGTAAACTTATATCAAGTTTCTTTTGCATATATATTACTATGGTTGTTGCATATATTATTTGTTCTCTTTGACATTTCAATTTTGTTTTGCGATTAGGTTATAACCTTTTGCTATATGATTTATAAATTTATGAGAAAATATATATATTCTTTATAATACAATTGTGTTATTTTTATTTCTATCTATATATAGATCATATATATATATAATTACCATATGTATTTTCTCTCCACTGGGCAAACGTCCCTTGGACGTTTCAGTACTAATAGTGTGTATATATATATATATATATATATATATATATATATAACTAGCAATTCCTTGGACACATGATTCAACCATTTTATAAGCATTAATTGAAAAAAGCGGTCTCTCTTGAACCCGGAAGCTCTCTCTCAAACTCGTCTCTCTCAAAACTCCCGTTTACAGTTCTAACTCGAGGGGGTGGGAGATTCGGCTCCTTCCCCATCCCTCCCTCTCTCCCCACCCCTCGTACCCTCTGTGTAGTGCTCCATTTTGTGTTTGTTGTGTTTTGCAGGCTAAATAAGGGAGAATCGCGGATCTAGATCCTTTGGCAAACATAGATCAGCACGCGCCTCTCCATGGAGTTGCCTAGCCGCCGATCTTCAAGACTACCGAAGGCGGCGCCAAACAGGGTGTGGCGAGTTGCTCACACGCGCGGCCAAAAGTTATCAGAGATGTTCGGCGAGTGGCTTTCTCGCGTGGCGCCACTGAGTTCTGTGAGTCCGGATCCTCCAAGATCGGTCGACAGTTTTTTCCCAGGGTGGCGTGTGTACTACACGCGCCATCGCAGCTGCTTGGAGCATTTTCCTTTTCCGTTGTTACAGTGGTTTTCCATTGTATTTTATTTCTTGTCCTATTCTTCTTTTATTGAAAAATAAAAATCCAAAAACTTTTGTCCCTTCGGACCTTGGTCCGAACAGTGTTATCTCCCCTCTCCGTTTAGGCGGTGTATGGGGTTTAGTGCACCCTACTCTGTGTAGTCGGGGTATGGGTTTCGTCACCTAGTTACTATTACTCAGCCACGGAAGTGTGCTGGGAAGCTATTAATGTTTGTAACTGACTTTTTAAAGTCAAATTTGTATGTTTTCTATTATGAATGAAATGTGATCCTTATTATAAAAAAAAAAAAAATCAGAAAAAGCAATTTACCAATTATGGTAAAAAAAAAATACACCAATCGGAAGCCGCTCCAAATATCAATAGTGTCCAACAATCGCGTGGCCAGCAGCCTGGTAGTGGCAGCGAATATAGCTCGATTTGGTCTTCATCTTCTCTGAAAATGCGAAGAAACATCTCACAAATTTAAACACACCAAACATGAAAACAACGGGCCGGTTGATATGATAGATAGAAGACAGGAGGGAGGAAAGACGACGAGCTCCACTTTTTGAGAAATGTTTTGAAAATGTCTTGAATGAGATTTTTTTATTTTTTATTTTTTTACCGAATGATTAAGAAAATATTTTTAATGATGTAAATTTTTTATTTTTTTAAAAAATATTTATGATGATTAAAAAATTACATGAAAAAAAAGAAAAAAAGAAGAAAAAAAATTACACTATTCGGGACATTTTTTGGGTCTCGAATTCGAGACCCGTAGCAGTATTCAGTTTCACTGTTTCAGGGGAGAGAGAGAGAGAGAGAGAGAGAGAGAGAGAGAGAGAATCCGACAATTCACTTTAAAAATGATACTTTGTCCACTCAATTTATCCCATTATTTTGACACCTCATATTTTTTTTTATTTTTTTATTTTTTTATCTTTACTACTGTTAGTTTATTGATATTTTTTTATATATTTTTTAAAAATGTTTTAAAATGATAAAAAAATTGCAAAAAAATAAAAAGACCAATTTAACTTAACATCACTTAGAGCGGTGCAACTCAGGCGACATGCGACAGAGTAGCACAACTCTTCTTGGAATTATTTCAGATACCAAAAAGAAAAAAAAAAAATTGTTTGCATTTCTTACCTCTTAACCTGCATGCTAAACTCTTTTTCTCTTTTTGGCAAGCAAACTGATCATGTAACCTATTTGATATTTTATGAAACTTCGTTTCCCTTTCCTTTTTTTTTAACGGTCAGGAGTGATCATGGGGACAGTGGCTCCCAAAAATGAATTGATATATAAGGAACCAAATGAATCAAACAACTTATTGACAAATGCATGGGCCTGCAGTACTAGCAATCCTATCTGTGTGTAATTGTTTTAGAGCCTCTCCCTTTATAAATATCACTTTCGGCTCATAATTTGCAAAAGTGACCTACTATACGTTGTGTCAATTGCTGTCGATCCATGATTTTTTGTCGATTTCTGCACTGACATATCTCAATCAGTACCGACTCACTGAACTGAACTACTTACCATCTTTTTTCATTGTATAAACAAAAGATCACTGCATTCAGAGATGAAGTACTACTGAAGAAATGATCGCCTATATATATATATATATATATATATATGTATGTATGTGTATAAAGTAGCTAGTGATCAAGAGATCAGTCTACAACTTCACACACAGAGAGACTCAAATAATTCGTTCTTTTTTTTTTTCTTTGAACAAATAATATTGAAGTTTATCTTAATGATCGTACGTATAGATCAGAGACAGGTTTGATGACAAGTTGCTCGCGGAAGATATTGATGCCTCCTGAGTTCTATATCTCCACTGACAATACTCACATGCTCCACTTGTTTGCCGACATATATATATATATATATATATATATATATGATCACTCATCACATATATCCAAGCAATTTATATATAGTATGTAAGAATATTACATTCTTCATGCGAGCTTGAAAAATAAACTTAAACTAGAAGAGAAAAAACACTCCAAGTTATTAAAGATATTTATCATAAAACTAAAATAAACTAAAAATAGCAAGAAGACCTAGAAATTCAAAACTACAAAATAAAATATGAACTAAGAATAAGAAAATATAAAAAAAAAGTGAGAAATTAAAATTAAAAATAATTTCAATTTAAAAAGAAAAACTCAGGCGGTGGGGAAAAGTTCATCAGTTGCTTGTAATTACATATTGTCCCTGCATGAGTACTGTTGACCTACTGATATTTCCTGCAGAAATATCTTAATATATAGATATATAGTTGGTTTGGTAGTACTGATTTATCCTAAAACCTGTGTCAAAAATCTAGCAGACATGTCAGCTCAAATTATATATGTTAAATCATAATCAATAGACAAAAAACTAAAAGTTTTTTTGTAAGATTTTGAGTGTTCTACAGCTGATTTTGTCTTCGTATCCTTGTGGGTATGACATGGAAAAACATCAATATTATTGGTTTCCACACGAATGAGTGTGGGCTATGTGGAGTACCTGCGCCCCAATCTTCCAAAGACGTTATCATGAGAACAATGATACTTCGATAAATATTAAGTAAAACCACAACGTAGCTAGCTAGGTACCTTTTGGACTAAGGGCCAACTACTATACTAACTCATGAAGGTATGGATTTGTTCACTTCAATGCTTAATTTGTGCCAAAGTTTGCCTCTAGACCACAAGTCAGCTACGCACCCAGCTCGTATTACTGCTTACAAATTATGTATATGCATATATACACCATAGTTTTTATGTATATGTTTCATAACAATAGTTACCTATAAGTCATGCGCTGATCGAGCACTTTAATAAAATACTTTTCTTTTATTCACTACCTTTTTTAGAAATGTTTTAACCATAAAAATATCTTATAAAGGTAAACTCACAAATTAACGTAACTAGCTTGATGTGGTATATTAGATTGTAAAGTTACTTTTATTAAAACATATATAGATATAATATATCATATAAAACTATATCAGTTGTGGGTTTACTTCCTATGAGATTCTTTTATAGATGTATTGCTTCTCTTTTTTTTTTGGTTTCCTCCACATGAAACTCTCCCTTAAATGCAGGGCTGTGCAAACTTCTGAAAATTCTGACTCCATTCGACTTCCGCTCCGATTCTGACTCCAAAGGAGTCGGAGTGGTCGAAAATCAAAGTCGGAATTGGAGCAGCTCCGAATAAGTAGAAGGAGTCAGAGTCGGAGTCAAAGTTCATAGCTCAAGGAGCTCTGAACTTCGAACACGGACTCCGATTGTTTTTTTTTTTTTTTAAGAAATTAGATGTAAAATGATGTGATCGTTTTAAAAAAAAAAAACTAAACGACGCCATTCCACATAATTGTGATCATTTCATCACACGGGGGTCCAAAACATAAGAATCCCTTCCCTTCTTCCTTCTTCACTGAAGTTTGGACCTCTTAGGTCTCCTCTACGACTCGCCACCTCCATTCCCTCTCTATTGTCGTCGTTGCCTCTTTGCGCCTCCGTAGTGTGTTGACTCCGTTCCCCTTCACTTCTCAGACCAGCCTCTAGTTAGTCGTCCGACTCTAAGCCCTAAATCAAGGAAATTTAATTTTATGTTTTCTTTTTTTCCATGTTGTTGGGTTGCCTAGAATTAGTTGTTTTGGGTCTAATTGTTGTGATTCATGTGAAATTGTGTTGTAGTAAGGAAATGTGATAGAATTGAATATGGTTGATGCGTTGGGCTGTGCAAACCAGTATGCATGCAATGTGTTTGATAAAATGTGTAAGAGATGCTACTGCTTCAAAAATCAAAACCACATGACCCAGCAAAACAAAGTTAGTAATATAAATTGTAGAATAGTAAACTAATAATAAAAACAAACAGAAAACAAATTATATCAATGAGAACCGCACGCATGCAGCAGCTAGCTAGCTTTTTTATTATCTCATATTAATGGAGACAATTGCATGGGAATGAGAATTAATCAGCACGATTACATATATAATCTTGTCATAATATTATATATTTATATATATTCAAGTTTATGTCAAACAATATATATAAATGAGATAACATCATGAACCAGCTGAGATATGTAACTAGAAGGCCGTCTAGATCATTGCTCTCCTCCAACAGCTCCTATGCATGCAATATGTTTGATAAAATGTGTAAGAGATGTTACTGCTTCAAAAATCAAAACCACATGACCCAACAGAACAAAGTTAGTAATATAAATTGTAGAATAGTAAACTAATAAACTAATATAATTAAAATTCAGTACTATTTAATTTCATTCTAATAAACTAATATCCAAAATGAGTATCTACGAGCTACTCTTTCTTCATGGCTGTATATAAGTCAGTATATAAATATATTGATTTTATCTTTAAATTACTTCGATTGATATAGTATTTCTCATATTTCTATATAAGAAATATTATTTTAATATCAAACAAATAAAATTCTCCCAAAAAAGCACCTCCCGGCTCCTGTTATTCTATGATCTATTTGATCTCTTGAAAAAGGATAAAAAGCATATAAGGTAATATAAGATGCTGCTTTATTGATTTGAAAAATGATTCATAGATTTTTAGAATATGCCAACGTCATTAGGCAGGATGGTTAAAAAAAAAAAAAAAAGGAAAAACAAAAAACCATGAGAGGTCAAAATGGTTTATGAAAAACTCAACATTAATTGTTAGAACTTTGGTAGTGGAAAATTGAAATGCTGCATGTAGTTCTTTGTCATTTTATTTTTGCCTAATTTGACCTCAAAAATCAAGGCCATGCATGCTTCTCTTGGTCCCTTCCAAACTGTCCAAATTAGTTAACCCAACCCTTAATGCTTTTCTTGGTCACCTTATGCTTATCAGAATTGTGGTGGTCACAAGACACTCCATCTTAAATGAGTTGATGCATTTTAATGAATTGATGTCTCTTTTCATGTATGTTTGTTTATGTTTAGCTTCTAATTTATTTTTCTCCATCTTAAATAAGTTGATACCTTTTAATATAGCCTAGTTATTTTTTAAACTAATTTTTTGCTTCTAATTTATTTTTTCAGCTTCTTTAATTGAGATATGGATCATACACCTAGTGGAGACAATCGTCTACAAGGGGACGTGGCAGATGTCAGTGCTACTGCTCCTACATCGATGGGTACTTCCACCCCTAGAGCCACATCTAGGGCAACTACATCTAGAGCAGCTACATCTAGATTTAGAATAGCTACATCTTGTACGAGTAGTCGACTCCTAGTAGATATAGAGGATGAGGATATGTTCAATGAAGAGGAGGAGATGCCCCATTGAGCACGATTAACCACCATGGCCTTCTAAAAAAATGTCGTGGATATGGGAGCATTGCACGAAAATTCTTGGTGATCGTGCAAACCCGCAAGTAAGATGCCATCACTGTGGGCAACTTTGTGATTGTCATTCGAAGAAGTAAGGCACCAGTGTGTTACTAGCACATCTAAATGGTTGCCAACGAAATAATATCGCGAAGAGATTGGTGGCCACTGATCAAACCAAGCTTAGTTACAAAACTTCTACGACCACTGATAGTACAAAGGCTAAGAAACTGGTCATCTCTCAATACAGTGAGAAGATGTTGAGGGACATACTTACAGAGATGATAATTACTGATGAGATACCCTTTACCACAATCGACAAAAGAGGCTTCCGAAAGTTTGTACAAACTATTGAGCTATGATTTCCCAATTCATCACGGTATACAATGATGCAAGATTGTATGAAGAGGCATGCGAAGGAGAAGGCAGAGATGAAGAATATATTTATTACCACTGGCCAGGGAGTGTCATTTATGACTAACACATGGACGTCCATACAGAACATCTGCTACATGTGTATCACAACACACTACATTGACAGTGAGTGGATTTTGCATAAAAGAATTATTAGTTTCAAAGAAATTGTGAATCATAAAGGTGCAATCATTGGGGCGAAGATGGATGATTGTATAAAAGACTGAGAAATTTGAAAAGTGCTGTGTATTAGAGTTGACAATGCCAGTGCCAATGACAAAACAATTGATTGGTTTAAGCAGAATACGACGGTGAAAGATGATGTCATTCGGGCGCACGAGTTTATTCATCTTTGATGATGTGCTCATATCATCAACCTCATAGTTGTTGAAAGGTTAAAAGAAGTTGAAGATTCCATTACTAGAGTCTGCAGCATTATGTGATTTGTGAGGGATTCTCCCCAAAGGCTTGCCAAGTTTAAGGGAATAGCAGAAGATCTTTAGATTGGATATTCTAGTATGTTGTGTTTGGACATTCTAACTCAATGGAATTCTACATACATGATATTGGATGTGCCACAGAAATACCAAAGAGCGTTCGAGGGATGGAGGTTGAGGATGCAGGCCTGAGGTATGCTTTGTTGGAGCCAACGGGATAGGGGCTCAGTATGCCAGACGCACATGATCGAACTATTGTGAGGTACTTTCTTTAAATTTGAAAATTTCTTATGACATAACCATATGGATATTTGGATCCAAATATACGACTGCGAACTTGTACTTCAACGAGCTATCAGGGCTTCACTTCCACTTGCAAAATAGTTGTGATGGCTCTAGGGGATTGTTATCTGCTATGGCTACGAGGATGAAGATCAAATATGATAAATATTGGGAGAATATTGAGAAGATAAATTGATTACTATTTGTGGTTGTGATCCTTGACTCCCAATATAAGCTGCCCGTTATAGAATTTTGGATAAATTCCGTCCTCGGGGTAGTGAAGGTTGCAGAGTTTATTAGAGTGCTAAAAAATGATATTGATGACCTATATAGTCACTACAACAATAGTTGTCAGCCTTCATCTGCAGCTGGTAGCTCCTCACATTCGAGGCCGATAGGGTCGACAGCTTCCTTAGATGATACTGACCCATTCGGAGAGGTTACAGACCATCTGCACTATCAACAACTCATTGCAATGAGGAATATTATGCAGTGTACATCTGAGGCTGAACGGTATTTTATAGAAACTGTCGAGACACCTAGTGATGTATTTCAGTTATTAAATTGGTGGAAGGTTAATTCCACCAAGTATCTAATCATTTCCTGTATATCCCGAGATATGCTAGCCATATCTGTCACTACAGTAGTCTCAGAGTCAGCGTTTAGCACTTGTGGTCTTGTGTTGGATGCTTATCAGAGTTCATTGTCACTGTCAACCGTGGAGGCCCTCGTTTGTACACAGAATTGGATAAGTGAAATACCCATTGGACTAGATATCGTTAGCGCTGATGCCGAGAGCTATAGGCTTGAATCGAGTAACTTTACGTACTTTTAAATGATTATTTAATTATCTTTAATATTTCTAACTTCTATTTTTTTGTAATTTTATAGATCTAATTGTGCGCACTAAGATGACTGAGAGTCTTGGTGAGAATTAAATTCTACTTTTTCCGTGTTCAATTTTTTATTATCAGTTTTTTTTTTCTTTATTGCTTGCAACTTTCTATCTTCATTTCAGGTATGACCAATGGACCACTGAGATTTGAGTGAAATCCGTGTTTAATATTTATGTAGTTATCTTTAAAGACTAAGTCAATGTTGTAATAAATGAGACTGTTATAACTTATGAGTACATGTTATTTAGTTTTTAAGCTATTGTATTTAATTTTTTTTTCAGTATTTTTTTTACAGGTTTGGAATTAGGCTTTGGTGAGCCCAAAAGTCGAAAAAGAGCATTCATTTAGCCCAATAAACAGTCGAAGCTCCGACCTCCGTTCGGAGCTCCGATCGGAGTTCAAAGTACCAACCTCTAATCGGAGTCAGGGTAAAAATTTTCCTCTAAAGGTTGGAAATGTCAACTCCGACTCTATAAGAGTCGGAACTCAGCCCTACTTAAATGTATCTACACATGACTATTATATTTGTAGTGTGTTTGTGAGAGGGAGAGAGAAAGGATATTCGCACCACTTTTGTTGGGTACCAATTGTCGATCCCTTTTCCCTTTTTATCGTTCTCTCCACCCCCAATGTCTGTACTCTAATTTTATATTTCAATAAAATGTTATCTAGCAAAAAAATGAAAATCATAATTACAACCCGATATATGTCAAATATTATTAAAGGATCAAGTGGGGAAGGTTGGTAGGTCTCGCTTTAATCATATATAGTTTTTACATTACACTAGTCGTAAATAATACGCGCGTGTAATGTGCAAGAATAATTAACTCAAAATGAAAATTTCTCAATGTAATTAAGGTATGAAACCTTGAGGCGTTATACAACAAATATATATGACTTTTAAAAGAGCGTTAATTAAAGTTAGCATTTTGATCTGGAAAATTCAGTGTTCGATCGTGAGTTTGTATCCGTATCTGTAGCACTACTGCTCTTCCAATTCTGATTCAAAATGATGAAAGAGCCAGGCTAAAGAGGAAAGGGGTAGTAGGAGCAGTAGTAGTACTCGACCATGCATTGATCTTCATGCATGGCTGAGCCAGCTTGATCTTCAAAAATTAGTAGGTTTGGCCGTCTTTATTGAAAGCCAAAAACATTTAAACTAAGAATGCACAATACAACTTATATGTAATAATGTGATAAAATTAGTAGACGTTTAAGATGCATATTGAAAATGAAGGTGATGATTCGGTAATACACATATATTATAATTTCTCTTATTGAATTTAAGGGATCAATGACTCTTAAAATTCTATAGATATTAAACCACGTAATTCTTTAATTAGATCTCAACCATTAATATTGAAATGAATATATATATATATATATAGTTGGGATTACGATAAGTACTATATATGCTATAGGATATTTTGAGAATTCTGAAGATCAATCTTGGTCCCAAAAGCTGGTCATGTAATGAACCCAAGCTTCTTTTTGTTAAGTATCAAGATCAAGAAAGAGTTGCAAAAAAGGAAAAGAATGAATATTGGAACTTTATTAACCGAGAAAACGGAATTATTCAAGGTCATTCCAAACTCCACGCAATGATCTCAAGCTCAACGTACGATACTTTCAACTTTCCCTCCCTTCCCTAGTTATTCAACTGAATTATAGACTCCCTTGATTAGAAGAAATCCCAAAATGCACCGTCTCCCTATACAGACCCAAAACTCATCGCATCATTTACAAAACAAGTATAAACGCATACCGTATCTTGGTTATAACTTGAAGGGACCATACTATCTTGGTGCCAATTTAAAATTATGCCTTAATGCCACAGTTTGCTGCAGTTTCTCCTCTCAGTCCTTTTCTGATCTGCAAAAAACTTCATTCTTTCTCTGGCATGATTGAGATTCTGCTTCAACTGTAATTTGATCTACTATCTTGTCTTCAGTTGGGGATCCATTGCAGCATTAGTTGTTGTCCCAAGCACATAAGACAACAACTTAGGAGGGGCATAGCCATACAAGGTTTCAAAATGAGTCATTTTAATCGATGAATGACTATTGGTATTATAACAACACTCAGTCATTGGAAGCCATAAACTCCATTGCTTAAGCTAAGAACCCACATAACATCTTAAGTGACTCTCAAGGCACTTATTTAAAGCTTCAGTCTGCCCATTTGTTTGTGGATGATAGGCAGAACTGAAAGCCAAATTTGTACCTTGCAACTCAAACAACTCATTCCAAAAATTGCTACTGAACATTGTATCTTGATCAGAAATAATGGTTCAAGGCATCCCATGTAATCTAAACACTCCTGAAAAAAAATACTTGGGTAACCTTAGTTGTAGTGTATGCATGAGATAGAGAGAAATAATGTGCATGCTTTGTCAATCTATCAACTATAGAAAATACCACACTGGCACCATAGGATAAAGGTAGGCCTTCTATAAAATCTATAGAAATATCAGACCATAGATTTTCTGGAACAGGAAGTGGTTGCAACAAAATAGCAGGGAAATATTCTCATACTTTGTAACTTGACAAGTATCACATTTCCTCACCATCTTCTTGATGTCTGTACGCATGCCATACCAGTAAAAATCCATTTTAGCCCTCTTGATAGTTTCGTGGTAACCCGATTGACTAGCTTGAGGATTAGCATGCAGGAATGAGAACAATCATACCCTTCCTCAGCAACAAATCCTGCTGTAATGAATAGTGTTAAGCACTTGTTTCCCTTTCTGCAACTTAGTACATAACTCTTGAATCTTTTGTGACTGACTATAACTTTGCTTGAGTTCATCAATCCACACTGGGGTCAGGAAAGAAATCACTGCCAATGTTGCTTCTTCCTTTTCTAACTTCCTGGATAAGGCATCAGCAACCTTATTCTCTTTCCCACTTTTATAGTCAATGGAAAAATCATATTCCAATAACTTAGCCACCCACTTATGCTATGATTCAGTACTCACTATTTGCTCCAGTAAAAACTTGAGGGCTGGTTGGTCAATCTTAATCTTAAAAGACTGTCCAAGGAGATACGGCCTCAATTTCTACACAGCTGAGACAAGTGCTAACAATTCCCTTTAATAAGTCGATAAAAGGGAATGCTTCAATTTATATACAGGTGGCTGTGTAATAGCTTTCTTCAATTTTTGGAATGCTTCATCAGCTACATCAATCCACTCAAACCCATTCTTTCTATGCAAGAAGGTTAAAGGTGTTGCAATCATACCATAATTCTTCATGAACTTTTTGTAGTAACTTGTGAGGCCCAAAAACCCCTAAGGGACTTCAAATTGTTTGGCACAGGCCACTCCAATATAGTTGATATCTTAGATGGATTAGCTTTCACCCTATCTCCTGATATTAAATGACCCAGATAGTCCATTTCTGCTACACCAAATAGACATTTTGATATTTTGAAAAACAATTTGTTCTGTCTCAAAACACCCAAAATTGTCTGCTGCCTTGCATGCTTACTAAAATCATTGTTGTAAACTAATATATCATCAAAGAAGACAAGGAAAAATCTTCTTCAAAAAAAGGTTTAAAAATATCATTCATCAAACCCTGAAATGTGGCAGGAGCATTAGTAAGCCGAAATGGCATCATCGAAAACTCATAATCGCCATCATGAGTTCTGAAGGTTGTCTTGGAAATGTCTTGCTGCCTAACTCTAATCTGGTGATAACCAAACCTTAAGTCCAACTTCTAAAACACCTATGCCCCATGCAACTCACCCGAAAGCTCATCATCACAAGAATGGGGAATTTGTCCTTAATGGTCTCCTGATTTAAGGCTCTATAGTCCACACACGTCCTCCAACTCCCATCAGCTTTTCTTACTAACAACACAGGAAATGAAAATGGACTTTGACTGGTCCTAACCATCCCTGACTTAAGTAAATCTTACACTATTTTTTCTATCTCAATTTTTTGGTAATGATGATACCTGTAAGGCCTCGCTGAAATAGAAGTTGTGCCCTTTT
Source organism: Juglans regia (assembly GCF_001411555.2). Taxonomy (NCBI): domain Eukaryota; kingdom Viridiplantae; phylum Streptophyta; class Magnoliopsida; order Fagales; family Juglandaceae; genus Juglans; species Juglans regia. The sequence goes on from NC_049904.1 coordinate 4,308,908, forward strand.
TCAAATTAATGTGGTCATCATTGCTTCTATTTGGTGGCAGTCCAGTAGGTTCTCCAAATAAATCTTAGAATTGATCCAAAATTATCTTCATCACTTCACACTAATTCTGACTAGTCCTCTCTTCTACTCTCTCATGAATTAATTGCGATAAGAACCTAAACTTTCTCCTCAATACAGACTCGAAGAATTGGCTGCCATCTTCCACTATACTCTACCCAGAACACACCCCTTGTAAACTGATCTACTTACCAAGCCATTAAAACTTCATTATCATTAGTAAAAATTCCCATACGATTGGTCTTGATGTCTTAAGCCAATGGATCCACAAGACCATGTCAAAACCTCCCAGTGTCAACAAGTGAAAAGACACTGGAAACTTGTTCCCTCGAATCTTAATACTGACCTGCTCACATTTTCCACAGCTCGAAAGCTTTTCACCATTGGCCTCTTTCACTTGCAGTCTAGGCCCTTCCTCTACTTTCAAACTGGCTATTCTGGCCATCAAGGGATCCCAAAAGTTATGGGTACTTCTTGAATCTACTAATATCACCACTAACTTAGATCCAATCATTCCCATCAATCTCATAGTATTAGAACCAAGACAACTAGAAATAACATTTATTGATATTTCTAGGTTTTCATCTTCTTCTACCATGTCTTTTCCCAATTATTCTTATTCACAGCTACCATTTTGTGGCCCTTCTTCATCAGCTACAGTTTCCTCTCCTTGCAAGAGATAAACTCTTGGAGTTATACAGACATGGCTAGGATTCCACTTCTCCTTACTGTGGTAACAAAACATTTTCCTTCTCTTTTCATCCATTTGAGAAGAATATATTTTCTTCCCTTGAACAAAAGACGTTTGAAACTTATTGCCTACTTCCTCACTACCTCAATAGCCATTACTCTTTGCAATCAAGACAACATACCAACTCCAAATATATTCTTCTTGAAACTTAGCAAGGCCAAAAGCTACATTTAAATTGATGGGATTGTGCATCCTCAGTACTGGTCAACGAATTTCATCTCTCAATCCACTAAAAATTTCATATTCTGTCTTATACAGTTGAGAATAGAGTACCAAAAATGCACAAGTCTACACCAATTATTATAGAAAGTATTTCATTTTCTTGCTTAGATACAAAGAATAATGTAGAAAAAAGAATAATTACGCTTAGCATACAAAACAGAAAAAATGGTGGTAAAACTACACCAATCTACAAAGAAAGTAAAATGCTGTTCAAAATAATGAAATGCAGTAATAGAAATATCAAATTTAGTACAAACCCATATTTTCCCCCCCTTTATCTTCATTGGAAAACACTTGAGGGAGACCTAGTTTTTTTACCGATAGCAACAACTTTCACAAATGCGACCATTGGCTCAAGCAAAGCAATCAAAGGCAACTTATGAGTGTGGATCAAGTGTTTCAAATGAAGCATAGTACCATGATTGGCTATATATGCCCCGCACATTCCAAATAAGAATAGAGGTCGTTAATATATAAGTTGATTTTTGTGTTAGACTACTTAAGAAATGCAAAATCGATGAAACATATTTAAAATAGAAATCTTTGATTTACAAAAAAAATTACAAAAGGATAATTCACTACCCGATTCATGTTGTGATGCATTACATCTACCTTACACTTAAAAAGAAATTTACAATTTAATATATCAAAACAAATTAAACCACATTAGTATGATAGCTTTTAATCTCTAGATGTAATTAGCTCAAGTGGTAAAGACCTTGGTCTTGGTGGTATGCTCCATCTCTGTCTAAGGTTCAAATCCTCTTAAGTGCAAACAATTTCTAGAACTGGTCATACTGGAGAAACTTCTCCTTGAATTACCCAGAGTGCACTTATAGAAAACTCGTTGCCAAGAGCCTGTACACCTCTGAAATTAGTCAGGATTTTGTTCTAGAACATGATCCGATGCCAATATAAAAAAAAGAAAGTGTGATAACTTTATTTTCACGGGAACTATAGGATCAAAAGAGGAGTGCTTTGTGAAATAGTCTAGTCACAAAGAGATTACATAAATAATTTCACAAATTGACGTGTTTTAAATGATCGGTTAGATCTATTTTACAATCAAAATAATTTTACAATCTAATATATCAGATTAAGCCACATTCATTTATAAAATTATTTTTATATAATATTTTTATGACTAGAATATTTTCTCGGAGCAAAATCATACTCAGTGGCATGACTTTTTACGGACGAGGGTCTTTTATAAAAGTGCACAATTATACAGACAGCGCGTGTAGCTTTCGAAAGTACAGATCGAAGGGCCGGGCTAGAACATATGAATTCCGCAGAAAATTAGGATTTTTCCCATTAAAGTTAATTTATAATTAAATTAATAAGAAACTATAATCTTTCACCCATTAATTTAACTAATCTGATAGTCCATTGAAACCAACCATCTAATCCGAACGTCACAATATTACATTCAGGAAATGTCTCTGTCATGAGCTTTTCTCCAGTTTCCATCAGATGATGCAAAGTCCTCTCCTTTCTTGATCCCAACACAATTCATTCTTTGAAGCAACATCACCAACAACCTTTGAAGAACTAAATAGCTGCTGAGACTGTTTACAGTGAGCGATTGCTCCATCTATTGAACTCTCAAGCTCTGAGTCCATGCTGCAATTGATCCTCTTGAGCAGCTGTAGATCATTAAATCCACTTGAACCGAATGAAAAGGATGAAGAACCAGAAGAAGATGTAGACGAAGACCATGACTTGGTATCAGAACGCCGTTGACTAACCCCAGAAAAAGACCTCCTGGGGCTGCAAACAGTTCGATTCCCTAGCGTCTCTTCATCAATGCTCTTCATCCAAGTGGATGATATCTGGTATTTCTCCCTATCAATTTTTCCGAGTGGGTTTTTCTTGGGTACCTTCATAAACTTATTTAGACAATCCTTACCCTTTGAGGCAGTTTTTGCTTCTGGAGTGCATGCTGCCTTGGCACTGGAGGATGCATCTGAACAACCAGATTTGCTGAACAAAGTCTTGAGATATGAACTTGAAGCCTTGAGTTTTTGACCAAGTGCAAATTGCTTGATTTGCTTGAGCTTCTTGGCCCAAGACTTCTTTGAATGACTGCCAATGAATTCACTTTTATCAATAGACCATTCTAAGAAGCACTCATCTGGGCTTACTTCACTACTAAACCGGCAAGACTGTGATGGTGAAATGTTGCGGGAGTCAAGTGGAGTACTGCTATTGGTAGAATCTGCAGTACTGGGGCCAGTACTAGTGATAAAAGGACTGCTATAGTACTTTTCTTCTAAGGCTTCTTCTGTTTTGGGTTCAATTTCTGTGCTAGAGCTCTGAAGGATTTTTCGAACCATTTGTGACCGAGTAGGGAGGTTAAGAGGAAGGAGTTTTCCCTTGTAGAAGAGCTCATCAGCTGGGGAAGTTGTGGATTCTCTCTCACGTGACATTGAAGTCATTTGGAACTCAAACTCTCTAGTTTGTGGTGGGGAACTGATAAAGTAACACAAGAAGTTGGAAGAAGAGCTCAGTTCCATATCAATATAGTCTTCATCTGCATGCAGGTTAACTGAAGGTTGGTTTGTGGCCATTTTATGCATTTGACAGCCAGCCCTTTCTCTCTCACTCTCTCTGTATTATGTGTTTAGATCAGAAGAGATGTGCTTATGGGGAGGTAAGCTTGGTGAAGAAAGAGGAGGGCAGGACATGATCATTTAAAGTGATCGAGGATGATGACATGGACGCGCGAGGCCAAGGCTGGCTGGGGCGAGAGGGGGCCCAAGGCTGTGATGACTAAAAATTAAAAAAGGCAAAAAGCTGGTTACTTATTTTTGCTGCCTCTTCTGCAATGGCACCCTCTGATCCCCCTCCCCAAAAAAGAAAATTCCCTTCTGCTCCCCAAAAGAATTTGGCCCCCCCCTCCTTAGCAAATGTGCTTAGCTCCGTCCCTTGGATAGTGCCAAACTAGAATGATATATAGAATAAAATCCTATAGTCAGATATTTTTATTATTATGAATGCTTCCAAGTAGGAAAATTTAGAGAAAAGTAAAACTGTGGACCTTTAATTTCCCTGCCTAGCAAAAAAGGTTAAGCATATAGTTCATGAGCTAGTTGCTTTTGTTTCATCAGTTGTGTGATATGTTAAGTTCAGATGCATCAGCAGCAGCTCATGTGTGACCGACATGCATCATTTGATCAGTCTAGCTAGCTACCTAATTAATTACCTATGAATGATGCTACTATGTCTCCTCATTTTGTCTCTTCATTTTAACTACTCATGCATTTAAATTTTTTTTTTTTTAATTTCTTAATAGTTAATGAAGTGAATATTAGTGTATTTGTATTTTTTTTTCTTTTTTAAAAATATTTAAACATGTTTAAAAAAATATTTGAAATAAAAAACAAAATAAGAAAAGAAAAGTGCAATTTGCACTAGGCGGCAAGCGATTACCTGCAGGCGACAGAGTAGCACCGTTCATTACCTATATATGAAATATGCCAGCTATCTAAACTTGCTACAAATTTTACCACAAAAATCTTGAAATTTTCATGTGATTTGTGGCATGTCATTAATATAATAAATATTAATTTGACTTAGGTTTTTACTTTTAACTTTTGATTTGTAAATCTAAAGCAGTAAAACTTGACGACGTATACATCATGATCATTAATTGATCATCCAAGTTCTCTTCAACATGCATAAAGTTTTTGATGAGCAGTGCTCACCAGCTAATTTAATTACAGTACTCCACAATGCATGGACATCTTCTTGTTTTCTTTCGTTGGCATGCATATATACATGTTGGTACCTTGAATTTGAAATGCCCAAAACGAGTTAAGTCTCCACTACATAGGAAGATGTTGACAGTGCTCTTGTTTTTATGGACAGTTTCAATGGAAGTAATTCCAAACCCATGACTCAACTATGTAATAATGTTAGGACAATGAAATAAAAACTCAGGATGAAGATTCGGATCGATGGATGGATTCTATATAGATATATCTAATATGTGCATATGTATGCATGATTAATGCATGTACATGCACTACTACGCCGCTGGGGAATTCTGAATGGACTGTTCCTCCAACCTTGTCTGTAATCTGTATCGTCCAGTTCTCTCTTATCTAGTCATCGGTACTATAACGAGTCAAGTTGCTTGCACCATGCATATACATGATTCATGTTCATTACGGCCTCAAGTCATGACAGACTACATGCATTATATAGAAGAAAAGGACCATACACAATATATATAGACGTACAATAATACATCTATGGCTATTATAATAATGAACTTTCTCCAACTTATGTTACCCGATATCCACAATCTTTTCGAGTTCGAAAAGCTATCTCATTTCTCGAAACCCTAGAACTTTTTTTTTTTGCATAAAATTAATTTTAAATCTTGAATTCTAACGGATCAACATGATATTCTCAAATTGACGTCCTTTCAATTTATTTTTATAAATTAGAAGATAGATTAAAAAATATAGCGGCACTATAAAATCTAGTGTTATTTATATACTTATGAGAGAGAGTGTATACCCTACTACATGATCATTAGATAATTGGAGAAATACTCTAGCCACAAAAGAATTACATAAAAATAATCTTACAAACTGATATAGTTTGATGTGGTTCGTCAAATTATATATAAAGTTATTTTTATTATAAAGTAGATATAATATATCAGATAAAAATACGTCAGTTTGTAAAGTTATTTTTGTATAATTATTTTATGAATGTAACAGTACTCTTCAAATAAACAACAGGAGAAAATGTGATTCTTGAGAAGCCCTCGTTTATATGTCTACACGTGACAGATGTGCTTTACCAAAAGCCAGCTCAGAGACTATAAACTTGGGGGAGTTGATTACGCGCTGCTTTTGGAGTTATTTACATGTACCGGTCGATCGCATGATCATCACAACTTTCGCAACGTGCTTCTCTGTGAATGGTAAAGGTTTCTGCAGATAAAAGTTCGTGGAAAGCCCAGAGGGACAAAAGGTATCTCTCACTTTAGGAAACTGCCTTCCATTATTATGAATATGGGTATCGCGCGTTAAAGTTGTTTGTGTTAGCTAGCCAGACCTTTTACACGGTTCCAGCTCATAAGCATCTCTGCATTCATGCGGCCAGAATCAAATTACAGATAAGCAAATTAAAGACCAGCTCACTGATCCTACCGTTACTGAGTCAATAACATGATCTCCTCTATGTTTCTATATTTATCTTATCATGTGCGGTACAGATATTTCTGATAGAGTACAGAATACCAGTGTTTGTAGGTTGAATTCACTGTAGGTACTTGTATTGTGCAGAGGATATATATATTATATATAGAGAATCAATTCATAGAGTCTATAAAGAGTATGGGAAATACTCTAACCACAAAGGGATTATCTAATGTTTGAGCTATAGATAAACTCTATGTTCCTAGATCTTCGGTCTTATCCTCAGACTGTTTGTGTTTATCGTTTACACTCCCCCGCAAGCTGGATTGTGGAACCACCACATGAAGCTTGTTCCGCAAAGTAACAAAACGTGTTGAGCCAAGTGGTTTTGTAAGTATGTTAGCAAGCTAGTCCTTGCTTGATAGAAAACGGACAATTAGACTCCCTTGTGACACTCGTTCTCGTACAAAATGAAAATCCACTTCCACATGCTTTGTGCGAGCATAGAAGATTGGATTAGCTGTGAAATAAGTAGCCCGTACATTATCACACCATAGAACTGGGGGTTGGTGTAGAAGAATTCCGAGTTCCTTCAGTAGTGATTGTATCCAGATCAACTCTATTGTGGCATTAGCAATGGCTTGATACTCTGCCTCTGTACTTGATCTAGCAACAGTTGATTGCTTTTTTGAGCTCCTTGAGATGAGACTATTACCATAAAATATACCATAGCCACTTGTCGAGCGTCTATCCTTAGAAGAGCCAGCCCAATCGGTAGCTGAGTATGCTGCCAAAGTGGAGGATGGGCTTGGTTGGATGGTGCATGAACTGACACACCTTGTTGACAGCAAAACTTATATCTGGTCTTGTTAAAGAAAGGTATTGTAAAGCTCCCACTAGGCTGCGATACATGTGCTCATCTTCAACTGGATCGCCATCATGTAGGGAAAGAGAATGAGTAGTAGACATCAGTGAAGATACATGCTTGGCGTCGAGCATGTTTGTACGCTTGAGAAGGTTGAAGATGTAACATTGTTATGTAAGAAAAAGACCATATGGAAGGAAGCTGGCCTAATACCCAAAAAAAGTGCAACTGGCCCATGTCTTTAATTGCAAAACCCAGATTGAGAGATGTAATCAAAGAGGTAAGAACCTTATCATTAGAGCCAGTGATCACTATGTCATCAACATAGATAAGAAAATAAATTGTGGCGAAGTATCCTTGTATACAAATAAAGAGGTATCAGCTTTAGAATTAGTGAAGACAAGGGAGAGGAGTTTGTCACTCAGTTTGGAATACCAAGCTCATGGGGCTTGTTTTAGGCCGTAAATAGCTTTGTGAAGCTTTCATACATGGTTTAGCTGCTGGGGATGGATGAAACTTGGTGGCTATTGCATATAGACTTCGTCTTGAAGGAAACCAAGTAAAAATGCATTTTGAACATCCAACTGCATGTCGAATAGGCCACTTATGAGAAATTGCATGCGCAAGGACTAGTCTAATCGTGCACGGCTTGACCACAGGACTAAAAGTATCTTGAAAATCAATTCCCTCTTGTTGATGATAACCTTTGGCTACTAGTCAAGCTTTATAATGCTCTAGTGAGTGATCTGGATGTCGCTTGATTTTATATACCCAACGGCACCCCACTATATTCATGTTTGAAGTGGGAGGTACAAATGACTAAGTTCCATTACGGATTAAAGCATTAATCTCAGCATCCATGCTCTGGCGCCATTCTGAAATTTTCATAGCTGAGGTGAAGTAAGTAGGCTCAATTTCAAGTGGGTCACATGCAGCCAGTAAAGCTTTGGGTAGTGGATAGCATACCGTGCCATCAATGTGAGGTTTTGGCTTTGAGATAACATTTTGGAGCCTTGTACGCATGAGATGAGTTCGCAAGGACATACTTGCAGCAGCTGGACTAGGAATGGGCGAGGGTGGTTGATGTGGCGTTGAGCTCGAGGTGGGTGGTAGGGTGGGAGATGTGGGACGTGATGATGAAGGGGTGATGGATAGTATGGATGAAGAATGAGTAGGCGATGTATTGGACTGAACTTGGGATGAAGACCCTGGTGAAACTGGGACTAGTCCAAGAACAAATTTGATACGTGAGGTAGGCATGATAGGTGGAATAAGTAGCTTGGTAGGGAGTGAGTTTGTGGCGATAGGTGGAGAAGACATGGGAAGTTTGGAGTGGGTAAAAGGGAAAGTTGATCATTGAAGACAACATGGCAGAATGTGTGATTGGTATGGCCGCAGGAAAGGCCAGCACTCGCATCCAAAAACCCTTAATATGGTGTAGGTGGGTGAGTTTTGGAACATCTTTTCAAAAGGAGAAATATTTGAGAGGTTAGGCGTAGGGAGATGATTGATTAAGTAGCAGGCAAGTCACAAGGCAAAGTCCCAATATTTATATGGGGCTAATGCTTGGGAGAGCATGGAAAGCTCAGTCTCGACAATATGGCGATGTCAACATTCGACAAAGCCATTTTGTTGGTGAGTGTAGGGGCATGTGAGATGATATTGAATTCCAACCGAGGTGAGAAATTTGCCAAGGCTGCGATATTCACCATCCTTATCCAATTGAAGCATTTTAATTTTGCGATTAAATAAACGTTTAACATATAGAGAGAATGATCGAAATATAGGTAGCACATCAGATTTATTGGAGATAGGATATAGCCAATAAAATTTACTATAATGATCAACAAAAAGCACATAGTATTTATTGCCAGTAGTAGAAAGACAGGGGTAGGACCTCAAACATCCAAAAATATTAAATCTAAAGGACCTTGAGAAGAGGAGACAGGCGACTCAAAAGGTAACTGGTGGCCTTTTCCTTATTGACAAGCGCCACATACAGACTTTATTTTATGTGAAAGAGAGACCCTAGACATAATAGCTTTAACCGTGTGCATAGTGGGAGGACCAAGTCAGGAATGCCAAGATTGAAGAGACACTCGAGAGGAGAGGAATGCTTGTGGTGAGGATGTGGTTGGGGAAGCTGGAAACAATGGATATTGCCTATCCTTAGTCTTGTCGTGCAACAGTATTTGTCTCGTTTTCTCATCCTTTACGTAAAAATACCGGCCATGAAATTCAAGAAAAACATTGTTATCAGTGGTGAATTTGCTAACTGATACTAAATTCTTACTCACACTGGGTACATGTAATAGTTGTCTCAAAAAGAAAATTAGTATGAGGGAAGGAAAACCAAGTGGCCCCAAAGTGGGCTATAGGCAAACCTGAACCATCCCCAATTTGAATCTAATCTTGACCTTGATATGACTCAGCATGAAGATTCATGTTTTGAAACTCATTGGTTAAATGATGTGTAGCACCTGTATCAGCATACCACTGTGTATCAAATCCAGAGTTAGGGGCAACAACATATGTGGTGGGAGGTTGTTGAGATGCTTGATAGGAGTGACCAAAGCGATGCCAACAATTGAGAGCCATGTGACCAGATTTCCCACAAACTCGACGCATTGGATGAGTGGATGGTGAAAAGGTAGTAGATGAGGCATGACCATGGCCACGGTTGGTGTAACAGGCCTCGTGTAGCATCAAATTTGCTAGCAAGATTCGTTGATGTGATGTTGAGTTTAGTAGCTGGATTCCGTTGATCAAGGCGAGCTTCAAAAAAAGGAGGTGGCCAAAGAGATCATCCAAGCAAAGTGGGTCCACCCGTGTGGTGATGGAGGTCACCAATGAATCATATGACAAATCCAAACTAGCAAGTAAACAAGAAATTATTTCCGAGTCTTCGAGATTGACTTTTTGATAATAATCTTCTTCAATGTAGAGAGTTGGAACCGAATGCGGGTAATACATGTATGAGATGTTGCAGAGTACATGCATCTAAGGGCTATCCAGACATCACGAGAAAAGGTGAGGCCAACAACTTGAGTTAAAACCCCTTCAGAGAGGGAGGAAACCAAGAGGCTAAGAAGAACCTAATCCTAATGATACCACTGAGTAAATGCCAGATTAGGAGCACCATCAATAAACTGAGGGGGAAGAGTGATACACCCATCAACATAGCCATATAGTTGCTATCCCCGTAGATATGGGTAGAGGTTTTCCATAGTGAATAGTTTTCTTTGGTGAGTTTGAGAGAAAAAAAATGAGAAAAGTTATTGGTAGAGATGATACGGGCAGATTTTGAAGAAGAAACATTGGTTCGAGGGGGGTAGGAGAAGAAGAAAAAATAGGGGATAATTGAAAGTGTAACACCCTGTATTTTAGTGTATTTTTATTAATTGATTTATTTTTTATTTATTCAAAAATTTATTCTCTTGTTTTAAGATTGGTTGGATTTTTAGTGAGTTTATTTTTATGATTTTAATTTTGTGAAAATTATTTTGAAGTGCTTTCTTATAATTAATTATGGTTATGCATTTAAATGGCTTTTCATATTTAATTACTTATTGTTGGGTTTAATTATTTATTTTCATTTTAATCACTACGTTTGAATTATTTTATTTTATTTGTTGTTTTGAAATCGTTTCCGTTGGATCATTTTTGTGACCTAAGATGTGAGGACTGGACCTCATTTCTTTCCCTCCATTTTCTCTTTCCTCTCTTTTTCTTTCTTCTTTTCTTTTCCTTTTCTTCTTTCTTTCTTCTCCCTCTGCTTCCCGCGCGACACCCTTCTCCCTCTCTCTCCCCATGCGTTTTTCTCCTCCACCCAACCCGCCGCCCATGACCGACACCACCCACCACCACAAGTTCCCCTCCCGCCGGCCATCATCCCCAACCAACCTCAACCCCTGACACACCAACGTTCTCCTCCACGCACGGCTTGAAGCAGCGGCGTTCCTTGTGCTCGCGCGCCGCCGTCGCGCCACCTCTGGCTACAATTTCTTCACCACTTCATCCTCAACCTTCTAGCAACCCAATGCACCCATCCTCACCTTCGATCTGTCACCGGTGAAGCCCCACCATCAATATTTCTGTTTTGGGTATTTTAGCCTTTGACCGCCCTCTACGCCGACACCCACGGCCAACCACCACCACTACTAGCTTCACCGACATCCCTAGGCCCTACCCTATCAATCTCGGGTCTTCGTTTGCACCCGTTCAAAAGTGGGTCTTTGAGACCCACGGCCATAATGCATTTGGCACTGTTTCGTTGTTGCATTACCACTTCTTGCAGCTCCGTGATCCTTCCGAAATTATTATATAGCGCTGTAGGTATTTTTCCAAATAACTTTTAAGATTTAAATATATTTCTGCGCTAACTCATTTATTTATTGTGATTGGTTGGTTTTGCCAGACTGAGTCCGAGGAGTACAGGGGTTGGATGGATTTGAGAATGAAATTGTTTGTGTGATTGGATTGTGTTGACATTTGTTGGTTGTTGGATACTGTTGTTGGGTCGTGTTCATTGCGTTTGCACGCATGTTCATGTTTGTAACTGAAAACTGGATTTTCGCATGATTGCATGCATGTTCATGTGTTTATTTGAAAACTGGCTTTTCATGTGAGAAATGATTTGAGTATGTTTGAAATATTTGGATTGACTGGTCTGAGAAAAATGAAAAGAGACTGTAAGGATGGTGGTGAGCATAAATGGTGGTAGAGTCCTGCCTGTGATTCCCGCCTACGATGCACGCGGTAGGGATGGTGGTTGTATCCCACCTGTGATTCTTGCCTACGGTGCATGCGGTAGGGATGGTAGTAAGCAGGGATGGTGGTATAGTCCAGCCTGTGATATTCGCCTACAGTGCTCTGATATGTATTCATTGTGTGGAAAGGAACTGTAGGGATGGTGGTAAGCAGGGATGGTGGTAGAGTCCCGCCTGGGATTCTCGCCTACGGTGCACGCGGTAGGAATGGTGGTAAGTAGGGATGGTGGTTGTGTCCCGCCCGTGATTCCCGCCTACGGTGCATGCGGTAGGGATAGTGGTATAATCCCGCCTGTGATTCCCGCCTACAGTGTCCAATAAATGGTTGGGTTTTGTGTAAATCATTTTCTTGGAAAATGTTGGATTATATGTTTTGGCTAAAATGGAATTTTTAGCGTGTGTTGGAAAAATAATCATTTTCGAGAAAAATGAAGTTTTGGGATCTATTAGTTGGTTGCTTTAATACGTTTTTATCTTGAGGGTTGTTTGGATTATTACTTACCTACGGTACCGTTTTATGGTATCACAAATTTTGATGTAGATGAGGATGACGAACCTTAGGCTTTGGTTCCGCTGGAGGAGCGGCTTGGGGTTGCTCTCATGTATCAAGATTTAATTTATTATCTGTTTATGTGTTTGCCCTTTGTGATATATTTTGGGATAACTGTATAACTTTTAAAGGTAATTTATTTTGGATACTTATATTTAAATTTATAGTACTTAGTTGACTTATTTATATTATCCGCTGCGATTTTTATTGAGCATTTTTTGCATGTTGCACACACTTGGGCACATTTCGTTGGGATGTGTGACCCGTGTTGTCATCATACCGACGTCACAATTCCCGTGTTTCTGTACATGGGAGTCGGGGTGTCACAGAAAGGCCATAGGATCAAACGTGAGTCAGTTGGCTCTTGATACCGAGATAGAGTATAGGAACTATCAGAGTGTTTGTAGGTTGAGTTCACTGTACTACTTGTATTGTGAAGAGGATATATTATATATAGAGAATCAATTCATAGAGTCTGTATAGTATACAAATACATTATCTAGTGTTTGAGCTATAGATAAACTCTATGTTCCTAGATCTTCGGTCTTATCCTCGGACTATTTGTGTTTATCGTTTGTGGATTCAACCTTTATGATGCAATGATCTCTACATTTTGGGCTATAATTTATCTTCTTTCTTGTATTTAAGTGTACATTTTTGTAAATGAAATTAAGATTCTTTTTGTCCATTTCTTCCTCTCTTCTCTAGTATCAACAGCCCTACGATTGACACATTCGATCCCTATGACAGATTCTTCCTCATTTGTTATTCCCAACATTACTTAATTTATCTCAATCAAACTTGAACTGCATGATTGCCTTATTTGGTTGTTCCAATTCGTTCCTGTGTTGCGAACCTATGACTTGCTGGGCATTGTTGATGGCACTGAACCATGCCCATTCCAATTTCTTCCCACTTCTCAAGACAATCAAGTCCCTTCCATTAATTCTACATATGTCCTTTGGATATAAAAATTCCAATTTATTTTAATCTAGCTTAATGCAACACTCACAGAAGGCGTGTTGGCCACTGTGTATGGTCTCCATACATCTAGGACAATATGGACGTCTCTTGCAACTCAGTTTGCATCTTAGTCCAGAACTCTTGTAGCACACTTGAAAATGCAGCTCTAAATCATGAACATCCTATCTCAAACTTGCCAAGCAATATGCTGATCAACTAGCTGCTATGGGAAAAGCAATTGATGATGAAACTCTTATTGCCTATATTGTTAGTGGTCTTAATCCCTCGTATACCCCATTTATTACCACCTTCTCTTTGGCCACCCAAGACCATCCAATGAGCTTTGATGCCTTCTTATTAGAGCTCCTCAACTTTGAAACTTTGCTAGAATCCCACAACGATATGTGCTTCCTGACTCAAACTCTCTAGTTATGTTCTCCGAAAAACCAGGAAAATCATTTCCTCCTCGCAAGAACAAACCTCAAATCTCTTCCAAGAACTTTTATCCTCAAAATCAGTATAATCGATCCTCCTTGTAACGCTCGTCCTTGTGGTCGAACCTTAAGAAATAGTTTTAAAAAATGAAAAGAGAATTACTGAACTTTTCAAAGATTTTCCTTTACTCCAGTATACCAAAGATTCTATAGTTTAAAATTGAAACCTGATTTGCAAATTTAAAAGAGAGTTGTATCAAAATTCATTAAATTAAATTAGAAAGTCCTTTTACAAAACATTAATTCATACATTACGTAAAAAGTGCCAAGGCCCCTGTCGCCTTTATTTGGGGCCACGCTTGTCCTGACAGTTTGTCTCATTTCATTCATGGGTGGACCATGCATAAAAATAAAATGAGTTGAATACTCAGTAAACATCACTTCATACTATAAACATACACTGACATACGTTTTCATTCATGCATTCATCGTCCCTCTATTTACATTACATAAAACATCTCTGTCAATTGAAAACATTATAAGGTGATATTTTTTCTTTAAAAATATTTTCATTCCTCATAAAAATATTTCTCACACCTTGTACATCACTTCATTAAGATTAAAACGATTTTGCAACATTCAATTAGCTATTATCACTTTTCATTCGTCGATACACACTGTTACGTCCCATGTAGAGGACTTTTGGACCTAGACTCCACTCGTGGCCACATGTTGGGAATCTCTTTCAGGGGTAGGACTGGATGCACTACTAGTACTACTTACCCGTCATTACAATTTGTCCAGACCATCGGTACCATCATTCATTCATTCAATCGTGGCCATTATATAGCTTCATACATTAAAATATTCATTTATTTCATTTCCTCTCTTTTCATTCCTTTCCGTGTCATCTCTTTCAATCCTTTTATTTTCATTCATCAGTACATTTCATTTCATAAAACATCATTTCATAGCATAAAGCATAAAGCATAAATATCATCATTTCATGTCATAGAACATAAAGACAATAAGTACTATATATAACATCCATTTTATAACATGCATACAATTATTCTTGAGGTTAATAAAAATGGGCTGCTAAAGAAGGTCATTACATTCGTATATTTAAAACATTAATACCTTAACATACTTTCATAAAACCTTGGTGAGCTCTCTTTCTTTCTTGGTATTTAGGCCATCAAAAATTCTTCAAGCCTTCATCTAAATCAATCCAGGTACATCTTAGACATCCCTCATCGAGCTCACATGGTTGGTGATATTTTATTTGATGGAACTAAATATTGAAAAATTGTGGGCGCTTTATTATATTGCACCTTGACAATACCTGAAATTCAATAAATTGTGTCAGTTTCTACACTACCCCCACTACATCTCATTGGATAACATCCAAGAGGGTCTTACATTATCACAAAGGGACAATTAATCATGGACTGAATTCACCAAAATTTCTCTTGCACTCATGGCCTTTTGTGACTCAAATTAGGGTGGTTCTGTAGGTGATAAAAGATCAACTAGTAGTTTTGCCATTTATCTTGGTCCATGCCTAATTTATTGGAGTGCCAAGAAACGAGCAATTGTCTCACATAGCAGTACTGAAGCAGAATATAGGTCCTTAGCTCATGCAATAACTAAATTTTATTGGTTAAGAATGCTCGCTCCTTCTTGACTTGCAAATTTTCCTTCCTTCAGCCCCGATAGTTTGGTATGACACTTTGGGAGTCATCTCACTTGTCTCGAACCCAATATTCCATGCTAGAACTAAGTACATTGAAGTGGATTTCTATTTCATTAGAGAAAAGGTATTGAATAAGGATATTCAACTCAAACACATCTTCTTTGCAGATCAACATGCTGATATTTTCACCAAGGCACTTACCACTACTCTTTTTGATAGGAACCAAGGTGGGCCTACACTTAAAGATCCTTTGCAAGTTCTAGATCGGCCAATTACAAGATCAAGGGCCAAGAAGATCAAGAAAGCAATGCAAGGATTGGTGCAATCCACTTGGGATGAAGCCAGCAAGAGCCCAACACTCAAGATGGGTCTGAAAGAAGAAGAACCAGTTTTGATCCACTTGATTCAAGCTGTGGAAGACATGACTTAGAGATACGGCCTATTGTTATTGGAGGCTTCCAGTTTGGTTAAATGATTTATTTTATTAGTTTAGAATAAGTGGGCTTGAAGATGCTTGGCTCACATGTTTTATTTCTTATGAACTATGTTTTTGGGAAGGCCTTATATTTTGGCCAAGGGCTTATTTGGAAAGTTACTTTTTAGGAACTAGGGTTTCATCAATTTATTGTAGGGGTTACTGTAGCCGGTACTGTTCATCAAGGGTAATTTTGGGTAAAAAGGGTTTTATTTTGGCTAGGGTTTTGATTAGCTTTGGATTTAAAAACTCTTTGTAGCCTCATTTGACAGATTAGACAATATTAAATTTTATTTGTGAGTTGAGTTTTCTCCTCTTGTTCTTGATTGAACTCTTGAACTTATCAAAGATAAATCACAACCTTTGTGGTGTTCCTCCTTTGTAATCTGGGTTCTTGAGACGGGTTCTTCAACGGGTCTAGATTTTAATATAATCTAGGTTCTTTGAACGAGTTCTCATCGGGTCTAGGCTCTCCATCCGTTGACTTGACTTTGGCTTTCTTGGAGAGTTTTTAAATTGATTGTGGGTTCAAGGGAATTCATTCCCGCGGGTTCATATCATTTGGTATTCAGAGCAAGGTTTCCAATCAGGTCTTATTCTATATTTTATTTCTTGCATATTTAATTCTAGGGCTTCATTGTTCTAGGATTGATTACAAAAAAAAAAAAAAAAAATAGTGGTGCCTAGCAGATTTCTTCACTATTGTTAGGGTTGCTGAAATTCATTGTTCTAGGGTTTGTGTTGACTGAAATCTCTTGTTCTGGGGGCTGCCGTATATCACTTGTCCAAGGGTTTTTGAGTTATTGTTAGGGTTTTCTCAACTGCTTATTCTTGATTATGATCAAATCAGTTGGTGAAAAGAAAAGAAAAGAAAAGAAAGGAAAAGAAAAAAAAAAGAAATAAAAAAAATAACAAAATCCGAGATTTTTTTTTCTTGAGCCATATCATCAAAGGGGGTGCATACATTATTCTAGTTGGTATCTTGTCTTATAGTTACTGTTTCATTCGTATAATTTCCTTGATTCACGTGCCCTTTTTTTTTCTTTCATTCCTTCTGTGTTTCTCTTGTTCTTGTTTCTTGGACCTAATTACTAGTTGGGATAAAATAAGGTTGCTTTGTCTTGATTGAGTCAATTAGTTCTTAAAGAACTTGAGTGGGAAAACTCTTGGGTAAAAGGCAAGAGAGTGTGAGACTATTATCGAAAAAAAAGTCAATTAAGAGTGAAACACGAGTGGAGTGTCATTATTCGAGTGTAAACACGTAAGGGAGTGCGTGATGTTTACTTTTTTTGCTACTAACATTCTTTTGTGTAGCACCTGATAATGTCTCATCGGAGTAGCGCATCACCAAGGGGGAGAGCAGATAACTCATCCTTTGTGTTGCAAGCCATGTAACAACAGTTTGAGCGGTTGAACTTGGTGTTGGGTGAAGTGAGGGATAGGATGGATCATCAAGAAGCAGCGATTAGAAATCTACAAGGTGGGAGGGACAAGAGGCGACGTGAGCATAGAGTTGAAAATCAGTATGAGAATGAAGGAGATGGTAAGGATGAAGAAGACTTAGCATCTGACGTTGGATCGGCTAGAAATAGAAGAGTTAGGCATGAAAGAGGGCTTGAGGGGAATCTAAGGGTTCGGGATGGTGTAGATAGAGACCTTGGTAGCATCAAAATGAAAATACCATCTTTTCAAGGTAGAACTGACCCTGAGGTTTATCTAGAGTGGGAGAAAAAAATAGAGTTGGTCTTTGATTGCCATAATTACTCTGAGAAGAAGAAAGTGAAGTTGGCGGTAATTGAGTTCACTGATTTTGCTATTATTTGGTGAGATCAATTAGTGACCAATAGGAGGAGGAATTATGAGAGGCCTATAAAGACATGGGGAAAGTTGAAAGCTCTCATGAGGCGGAGATTTGTTCCTAACCATTACTATAGAGACCTTTACCAGAAATTACAAAATCTTACACAGGGGTCTAGGAGTGTGGAGGATTACCATAAGGAGATGGAGGTGGCAATGATTCGGACTAATGTAGAGGAGGACCGAGAGGCCACCATGGCTAGATTTTTGAGCGGTTTGAATAGGGACATAGCCAATGTAATTGAATTGCAGCATTATGTGGAGATAGAAGACATGGTGCACATGGCTATGAAGGTGGAAAGGCAATTAAAGAGAAAATGGACAACAAGGTACACTTTGGTTTCTAGCACTACTTGGAAATCAAAATGGGATAGGAATGATCCAGCTGAAGCAAAGAGAAAGACCGAACCACCTAAGGGAAAAGATGAAGGAACTAGCAACAAACCCAATGTAGAATCCCAACCTTCACGGAATAGAGATATTAAATGTTTTAAGTGTTTGGGTTCAGGGCACATTGCTTCTCAATGTCCAAATAGGAGGGTGATGATTATGCGTGACAATGGGGAGGTGATGACTGAGAGTGAGGATGATAGTGATGAGGTGCTCGAGTTGGTTGATGCTAGTGATGATGATGGAGTGGTATACCCTGTGACAGGTGAGTCTCTTGTTGCCAAGCGTGCTCTCAATGCACACATTAAGGTGGATGATGCAGAGCAACAGCGAGAGAACATTTTCCATACTAGATGCCATGTCAACAATAAGGTATGTAGTATGATCATTGATGGGGGGAGTTGTACTAATGTGGCTAGCACTACTTTGGTTGAGAAATTGAATTTACCAACCTTAAAATACTCTAGACCATACAAATTGCAATAGTTGAATGATTGTGGAGAGGTTAGGGTGGATAAACAAGTGTTAGTTACTTTTTCTATTGGGAAGTATCAGGATGAGGTGCTTTGTGATGTTGTGCCTATGCATGCGGGCCATATTTTGTTGGGGAGGTCGTGGCAGTATGATAGGAGAGTGACACATGATGGGTTCAAGAACATGTACAGCTTTGAAAAGGAGGGCAAAACAATTAAGCTTGCCCCTTTAACTCCAAGCCAGATCTATGAGGACCAATTGAAATTGAAAAGTGAGGTTGCTCAAAAAAGAAATAGTGAAAATGAGAGTGATCAAAAGGGAAAAAGTGAAAAAGAAAGTAGAGAGGTGGCTGAGAGTAAAGAAACAAGAGTAGAGCCATGAGAGAAAAAAGAAAGAGAGTTTGCCGAGAGAAAAGGAAAGGCAAAAGTGAGTTTCTATGCAAGAGAGAGTGAGGTTAAGAGGGCTTTCTTCGCAGATCGCCCTATGATTTTTCTTGTCTATAAAGAGTCTTATCTTACTCTTGATGAAACTAACCAGTCTCTTTCTAGTTTGACTGTTTCTTTGTTGCAGGAGTTTGGGGATGTATTCCCGGAGGAGATGCCAAATGAGTTGCCACCCATTATAGGCATTGAGCACCAGATTGATTTTGTGCCCGGGGATGCTATTCCAAACCGACCAACCTATAGGAGTAATCCAGAGGAGACAAAGGAGCTTCAGAGGCAAGTTGAGGATTTGATGAGCAAGGGATACGTGAGGGAGAGCATGAGCCCTTATGCAGTACCAGTGCCACTAGTGCCAAAGAAGGATGGGACGTGGAGGATGTACATTGATTGCAGGGCGGTCAACAATATCACGGTAAAGTATCGTCATCCCATTCCTAGATTGGATGATATGCTTGATGAATTGCATAGCTTATGTATTTTTAGTAAAATTGATCTTAAAAGTGGGTACCATCAAATTAGAATGAAAGAGGGTGATGAATGGAAAACTGCTTTTAAGACTAAGTATGAGCTTTATGAATAGTTGGTTATGTCATTTGGACTTACAAATGCGCCCAGTACTTTCATGAGATTAATGAACCATGTCCTACGAGCATTCATAGGCAAGCTTGTGGTTGTGTACTTTGATGATATCTTAGTATATAGCAAGAACTTAAATGAACATATTGAGCATTTGAGATATGTGTTTGATGTGTTGAGATGTGAAAAGTTGTATGCTAATTTCAAGAAATGTGCCTTTTGCATGGAAAAAGTTGTTTTTCTTGGTTATGTTGTTAGTATAAAGGGTATTGAGGTGGATGAAGAGAAAGTCAAGGCCATCAAGGAGTGGCCAACGCCAAAAAGCATCACTGAGGTAAGAAGCTTTCATGGCTTAGCTAGCTTTTATCGGCGTTTTGTTAAAAACTTCAGCACCATTGCTGCACCACTCACTGAGGTAATTAAAAAGAATGTTGGGTTTCATTGGGGGGCTAATCAAGAGAATGCTTTTGCCACTATGAAAGAAAGGTTGTGCTCTGCACCTGTGTTAGCATTACCTGATTTTAACAAAACTTTTGAGATTGAATGTGATGCCTCAGGAATAGGGATTGAAGCCGTTTTGATGTAGGATAGGCGGCCCATAGCCTTCTTCAGTGAAAAGTTAAGTGGGACATACCTGAAGTACCCTACTTATGACAAAGAGCTTTATGCTCTTGTTCGTGCATTAGAGACTTGACAGCACTACCTATGGCCAAGGGAATTTGTGATCCACACCGATCATGAATCATTGAAGCATCTCAAGGGTCAAGGTAAGTTGAATAAAAGGCATGCTAGATGGATGGAATACATTGAGACCTTTTCCTATGTCATCCGTTACAAGCAAGGTAAGGAGAACATTGTTGCTGATGCTCTATCCCGGAAGTATGTACTTCTTACTTCTATGAGTGCTAAAATGCTTGGGTTTAAATATGTGAAAGACATGTATGCCGATGATGCTGATTTTTCAAATGTGTATGTGGCATGTGATAAGGCGGCATTTGGTAAGTTTTACAAGCATGATGGTTATTTGTTTAAAGAAAGCAAACTTTGTTTGCCAAATTGTTCTATGTGTGAGTTATTGGTGCGTGAGGCACATGGTGGGGGATTATTGAGACACTTTGGTGTCAAGAAAACTTTAGACATTTTGCATGAACATTTCTTTTGGCCTAAGATGAAGAGAGATGTTAACCGTATTTGTGGAAGGTGCATTACATGTAGAAAGGCCAAATCTAAGGTTTTGCCACATGGGTTGTATACACTCTTACCCGTTCCTAGTGAGCCATGGGTAGACATATCTATGGACTTTGTTTTGGGGCTGCCTAGGACCAAAAGGGGTAGAGATTCTATTTTTGTGGTTGTGGATAGATTTAGTAAGATGGCACATTTCATTCCATGCCATAAAACAGATGATGCCACAAACATAGCTGATTTGTTTTTCCGGGAGATAGTGCGACTCCATGGTGTACCTAGGAGTATTGTTTCTGATAGGGATGTTAAATTCCTTAGCTACTTTTGGAAGGTGTTGTGGGGGAAATTGGGTACTAAGCTCTTATTTTCCACTACTTGTCATCCGCAGACTGATGGTCAGACTGAAGTAGTTAATAGGACTTTAACTCAGCTTTTACGTACTGTTGTTCATAAGAATTTAAAAACTTGGGAGGATTGTTTACCATTTATAGAATTTGCATATAATAGGACGATGCATACTACTACTTCATACTCTCCTTTTGAAATTGTTTATGGATTTAATCCACTTACTTCTTTGGATTTGATGCCTTTACCTGTTGATGGCAGGAGTAGTGTGGATGGACAAAAGAAGGTAGAGTTGGTGACGTCACTTCATGAGAGGGTACGGCTTCAAATTGCCCAAAAGAATGAAAGGGTTGCTTCCTAAGCCAATAGAGGACGAAGGCGTGTCATCTTTGAACCAGGAGATTGGGTTTGGGTTCACATACGCAAAGAAAGATTCCCAGCCCATAGAAGGACTAAGTTGCATCCTCGAGGAGATGGACCTTTCCAAATTCTTGAGAAAATTAATGACAATGCATATAAAGTAGATCTTCCAGGTGAGTATAAAGTTTATGCAACTTTCAATGTTTCTGATCTTTCTCCTTTTGATGTAGGTGAAGATTCGAGGTCGAATCCTTTTGAGGAAAGGGGGAATGATAGGAACCAAGGTGAGCCTACACTTAAAGATACTTTGCAAGTTCCAGATCGGCCAATTACAAGATCAAGGGCCAAGAAGATCAAGAAAACAATGCAAGGATTGGTGCAATCCACTTGGGATGAAGCCAGCAAGAGCCCAACACTCAAGATAGGTCTGAAAGAAGAAGAACCAGTTTTGATCCACTTGATTCAAGCTGTGGAAGACATGACTTAGAGATACGGCCTATTGTTATTGGAGGCTTCCAGTTTGGTTAAATGATTTATTTTATTAGTTTAGAATAAGTGGGCTTGAAGATGCTTGGCTCACATGTCTTATTTCTTATGAACTATGTTTTTGGGAAGGCCTTGTATTTTGGCCAAGGGCTTATTTGGTTATTTGGAAAGTTACTTTTTAGGAACTAGGGTTTCATCAATTTATTGTATGGGTTACTGTAGCCGCGCGTACTGTAGCCGGTACTGTCAAGGGTAATTTTGGGTAAAATGGGCTTTATTTTGGCTAGGGTTTTGATTAGGTTTGGGTTTAAAAACTCTTTGTAGCCTCAATTGACAGATTAGACAATATTGAATTTTATTTGTGAGTTGAGTTTTCTCCTCTTGTTCTTGATTGAACTCTTGAACTTATCAA
This sequence comes from Juglans regia, assembly GCF_001411555.2. NCBI lineage: Eukaryota > Viridiplantae > Streptophyta > Magnoliopsida > Fagales > Juglandaceae > Juglans > Juglans regia. Next base: position 4,331,374 of record NC_049904.1, read on the forward strand.
AGGTAAATCAAAACATTTGTGACGTTCCTCCTTTGTAATCTGAGTTCTTGAGACGGGTTCTTCAACGAGTCTAGATTTTAATATAATCTAGGTTCTTGAAACAAGTTCTCATCGGGTTTAGGTTCTCCATCCGTTGACTTGACTTTGGCTTTCTTGGAGAGTTTTCAAATTGATTGTGGGTTCAAGGGAATTCATTCCCACGGGTTCATATCACTTTTCCTCCGCCTCCGTGACAAGCTAATAATTTGTTGCCTCCCCCATTAGCTTGCTAGGGTGTGTTAGCCAAACATATTCTAACAGTTCCAGCTCATAAGTATCTCTGCATTCATACCAGAATCAAGCTACAAATCAAAAAATTAAACACTAACTCATTAATCCTACCATTACTTAAGGAATAACATGATGTATTCTATGTTTCCATATTTATCTTTTCATGTGATGTACAGATTCATCCTTTATGCTGCAATCTCTACATTTTAGGCTATAATTTATCTTCTTTCTTCTATTTAAGTGTACATCTCTATAAATGAAATTAAGATTCTTTTTGTCCATTTCCTTCTCTCTTATTGTTTGATCACTAGTAGGAGTCTTTGTAATGGTTGTGTTGTGTAAGTGTACAAATTCAAGATCCATATATATTAGAATGCTCCATATTATATAAACTGATTGTTAGTTTGTTAGTATGTGTATGTGTCAAAAGGTATTTGAGATCACAATAGTTGGGCCTCACCAAGCTCCTAACAATATTGTTATAAACAACTCTTACAACCTAGCCCAAAGTCCAACTCCTTTTGTTAGGAAAAAAACAAACACAAAGCCTAATTCTTCCTCCATCTGTCTCTCCATATATCCATGACTCTTTCGCTTTCTCTCTCCACGATTTCATCTCTCTCTATCCATCACAGCCTCTCCCCACCAGTGGCACCTCATCATCAACATAGCACCATGCATATTACTATCTTTGCACTGTTACTATTATTACATTGCATCCTAAAAACCCTTAAGGTATGAGATTACTATTATGTTACTGGCCCAGCCATGGGCGTAAAACGTGGCTACTGGGAGTTGATTACTGATATTGCTTTTATTGAGAATACTATTACTATTGCTTGCCCTGCCATAGGAAAAAAATGTTGCAACTCGAAATTGATTACTGATACTGCTTCTACAAAGAATATTGTAACTGTTACTGGCTCTACCATGGGTGTAAAATCGTTACTACTGGGACCTAATTAATGATATTGCTTCTACTATGATTATTGTTACTGTCCTTGACCCTACCATGTGCGTAAAACTATGGCTAATAGGAATTGACTACTTGATATATACTGCTTCTATATATTGGGATTACTGTTATTGTTACTGGTGCCGCCATGGGCATAAAACTTTGGCTACTGTTATTGTTACCATATGACTTATGATATTGGGGTAAATTTCATGTATATAATTTTACGAATAATTACTTCCTTAACCATTAAGTAAAATAAAAAATTAAAAAGAAAATCAAATATAAAATGAGTAGTAAATGAGTAGTAGGAAGGTAGTAACTCTATCATTTCCAAATTTCATTGTGTTTCAGTGCTGGCTATAGATTAAATTTCTATTCATCACCACATTGCTTTTACACTATTGACACATGTTTTGCATACTGGTATATGTTCACTACTTACTGAGTCGGTAGACTCACCTATTTTCTTTCTATAGTTTTCAAATGACATTAATGAGTTTCATAGTGATGATCGAGGATAGAAAGTGATGGGCAGGATTAGAAGAGAGTAGTAAGAAACATACTATTTGGCATTGAAGTATTAGTTCGATTTAAGAGAAAATTGGTTGTGTTAAGCTCATTTTCTTCAGATGGAATTCCTGAGACATTTTACTTTAGAGGATTTTTCTATTTAAGTTGTTACGTACCTTTATTGATTTTGGTTAAAAGGGTTCATCTGATCCCCAAGTATGGGGGATGACAGTTTGTATCAAAGCCTAGGTTTCTAGATTCTATAAACTTTAGTATGTGAGTTTGATTGAAACCTGACTTGTAGATTCTGTAGTCTTTAGGAAATTATTTTTATCGGACTAAACGTTATATATAGAAGCTACAGACTTAATTAGTACGTGAATTTGATCCAATATGATGTTATTGATTCTACAGACTTTAGAAAATTATTATTAATGGATTTAAGGACGTTGTAGGTTCTATAAACTCTAGGAAATGATTCTTGTCAAGTTTAAAGTTTATAGATTCTGCAGACTTCAAGATGTTATTCTTATAAGACGCAAGGTCTTTAATACGTTAATTTTATCAAATATGAGGATATTGATTCTGCAAACTTTAGAAAATTATTATTAATGGATTTAATTAGATTGTAGACACTAGGAAAGGATCCTTATCAAATTTAAAATTTATCGATTCTCCAAACTTCATGAAGATGTTATTCTTATAAGATGCAAGGTCTTAAATTCTGCAAACCTTAGGAAACGACTTTTATTAGATTAAAGTTCCGTTTGGATATAGAAACACTCTCAATTCATCTCATCAGTATAATTTTTTTAAATTTTCACACAAAATATAATAAACAATTCAACTTTTTCAAATATCAAAACAAAATAATATTAACAATATTTTATTCAACTCATCTAAAACCATCTCATTTCATCTCAGCTCATCTCACTATCCAAACGAGCCCTTAAGGCCATCCATTCTGCGGTAGAGTTTAGAAAATAATTTTTATTAGATTTAAGATTATTGGTTCCACATAGTTTAGAAAATTATTCTTATCGGATTCGAGGTAGGTTTGGAAAATTTTAGGAAATGACTCGTATCAAATTTAAGTTTATAGACTTTGCAAAATTTAGAAAATGAATTTTTTTTTTTTCAAATCTAAGGACATAGGTTTAGCATATAGTACTAGAAATGATACTTTTATTTCGATGGTTTAGGAATAGGACTGAGTAGATTGGCTTGCGTTCAAGTCAACTTGAGTTATGATTTTGATGGGCTTTAGTGGAAATCGATAGTGATTTATGGAATTTCAACTAGTCGGGGACGTCTTTAATGTGCTTGAGAATATCCATTGTAGAGATGATCGTTAGTGTCTATTATATGATTGGTTCAATTATTGTTACCCTCGAGTCACAACTTGAAACAATAGAACATGCTATATCGGAGTCCTTAACTGCAAATGATGTATGGAGGGTGTAACGCCCCAACCCCGAGGGTCCGGAGAGTTAACTCATAACACCTGATAAACAACTCTAACAAGGCTAGAGTACTTCCAAATTCAAGAATATATCCATTTTACCAAACCTCAAATCGAACGTAAATACTTCAATTAAATAAATCAAATAAACTCATTTATCCAATATTCAATCCAACAATCCAAATAAAATCAACTCTTCTTCATATCTCAAATAACAACTAGAAATAATAAAACATTAACATAGTCTCCATAAACCGTCTAAATCCATTGAAGCAAACTTAAGAAAGATAAATAACCTCTAACACCAACACTAATATCATGAGATACCCAACAACAAATCAATGCTAATCTTCTCCATAGACTTTAATACTGATCCTCAGCTGAACCATCAATGTCATCTGAAATATTATGGAGATAAGGGGGGTGAGTTATCAACAACTCAGTAAGCAGAGAACATATACCAGTGTATAAACATGAGCATTTACAGAAATCAGAATGCAGAACAAAACATTTTCATTTTCAGAGTGCGGAATCAGAACATGTTATTAAAATATCAGAGCGAAGATTTAGAAGTAATTTCATTCAAAATATTCTTTGGCATAGCATAAATGATCATCGTCATCATCAAAACATCATATCAGAACAGAGGCCATGTATAACCCCGTGGTAGGGTTGTGCATCTGCGGATAGCCAAGCAGAACATAAGACACTCTGTCACCAAGGTGTGCACTCAAAACAGAGACCACTACTATAACCCGTGGCAGGGCCGTACCACTATTATTACCCGTGGTTGGGCCGTATCCACTATTATAACCCGTGGTTGGGCCGTATCCACTATTATTACCCGTGGTTGGGCCGTATGCCACTATTATCACCCGTGGCAGGGCCGTAACTGAACGGAACAGAAACAGAATCAAATTCAGAGTCAGAGAGTCATGCCAAAGGTTTTCAGAAACCACGTCTTTTCCAAACAGTGTACTGAACAAAATTTTTCGGAACAGAACAAAATCATATCACCACATAATTTATGCACAAATTTCATATTCGCTCTCATTTTCAAAGTTCAGAAATAAAATATCAAAAATAAGCTCATGTTTACACCAGTCATGACAGAAAATACGTCATTCTTAAACAGAATCTCATGAGTAATGCAGAACAAATATTTGAGGTTGTTTTCAAATTTCTTTTCATAGCAGAACATGCACATTTTCCAAAGAGGACCTCAGTTCATTTTATTTAATGCAAAGTCTAGCATAGGAACCCCACTTACCTGAACTTCTTAGCTTTTTCGAAATTCCTCAAAACGTCGGACAATAATTAATCGTCACCTATAAAATAATCAAGTAATTCCCGTAAATTCACAATCAATCACGTATTTCGTATTTGAACCTAAGAATCTATTTAAATCCTCAAAACCTAGCATTCTAAAAATTTCCTATAATACCACCATTATCTAAAAAAACACCAATATTGTTTACTCTTAAAATAAACCTTTACTTAATAACATAAAAAAAAATACTTAAGTGATTTACTTTAATCATAAATAAAATGTTCAAAATACACTTTCAATAAAATAATCGCTGCACATAGTATAATTTTAAAAAAATACTATATAAACTCAGTACAATATCCTATACATCCCACAAAGGGTAAAAAAGTAATTATCAGACAAAAATATTTCCTAAACTACGGAAAGTCTACGGAACAACCATACAAGCCAAGCAACGTGACCATGCCGCGCGGTTGAAGAGTAACGGAGGACCTACCGAGAGAAGTGGAGCTGCGACGGAGCTGGGCGGGTGCGTTAGTGGTGGTGGGTACTGCGGCGGTGCACTGGAAGAGAGAGAGAGAGCTGAAACCGAGAGAGAGACGGTGAGAGAAAGAGGGAGAGACCGAGAGAATGGAGACACCAACAAGAAATGGCGTGAGCTTACCGGGGAAACAAAGGCTGCGTGCGGCGGACAGGGGTGCTGAGACGTCCTCCTCGGCAGTTTCTGTGTGGGCACAGCGCGGAGGGGCTTTCGGTGGAGGATGCTTTCAGCGGCTCAAGGTGGCTGGAAATGCTCTGTTTTTGGATAACAAAACAGAGCAGTCCGATGCTTGCTGTAGAGGCTACGGGAACACTAGGCGACAGCTTCGCGTGATAGGGCAGTGGGCACGGTGGTTTCGTGTGGGTTCACTGCGGCTTAAGGAGGTGTGGACTAGGTTCGTCGGGAAGGCGGCTGCGGTGACTTCCCGCGGTATGCAACTCGGTGCACGGTAAGCCGAAGGCAGAGGCTTTTCTGTTAACTGGCGTGGTGCTTTCCGAAAGGGCGAGGACAGGCTGCGATGATGCTGGGACGGCGTCGCGGTACGCGGATAAACTTTGGGGTGCTGCACGACTCGGGGTGCGAGGAACCGAGGGGATGGAGGCTGAGGAGGAAAACTGGGCTATGGTTCGGCGTGGGAAGGCAGCGGCGCGAGCCTTCTTCGCATGAATATAAGTAGACGATTGAACATGAAAAGAAAACCCTAGATGAAAACCAAACGGACGTGGGACGTGCATGAGGGACGTGTGTGTGCCATGCCGTGAACGAAAGCGTGCGTGTATGCATGCTGTGCGACGGAAAACAAAATAAGCCGTGCGAAAAAAAATTAAAATAGACGGAAAGAGAAAGAATTAAAAAAATGAAACATGCGGAAAAAAAAAAATAAAATAAACGGTCAAGAACTTCAAATTAAAAGAAAATAAAAACGCTACTCAAAATCGTAAATTAAGAACTTAAATAAACAATCAAGTTATAAAAAAAAAAAAATAAGTAAAGTCCAACTATACCAATATTGAGTCCGGGTGTTACAGAGGGCATGTAGTCAAAAGCTTTAAGAAAGTAAGGCGGAGTCCATGGAGTTTAGATCCAAAGTGGAGGTACCAAGTGAGAAACTGGATATTGGAGACTTTGAAGTCATGGCTATTGTGGCAAGGCATATATGCTTGAGGAGAAATTAAGTTGTTCACGGGGGAACCTTATTGCATCTAAAACTACAACAAATAGTGGTTTTTGGGACAGATTTTTTTCCCGCAACTTTTATTTGATAGCAAGTAATTACCTTTTGCGACTAATTATTTTGCAACAATAGAAATTATGTCGCAAAAAGCCAATTTTTACATTCACGTTCTTTTGTTTCTGATCAGTAAGAAACTGTAGGTAGTTCTTACTACTTTTTGCGGCGAAAATCACATCACCACAAATATTCCCAATTACAAATCTATCTTTCATGGCCACATTAAATTGCCGCTAAAAGTGTAGGATGATATTTGATTATTTGCAATGAAAACTTAATTATTTGCGGTGATATTAGACCGCTGCAAAAGGTTATTAAAAATGAAATAAGGGGAAGTTTTAGAACAGTATCGGCTGGAGTAATCCTAGTCCGTTTTTTCTTTCTTCTTATGCTCTAAGAGAAAATATATTTATAATCATGAATTGTGTAACTGTCAAGTAATCGTGTTGAAAAAAATAAATAAAATATGAGACTCACATAAAAAAAATTAATTTTTTAATAATAAATCTCACTTTTTTTCAAAATAATTACGCAACGATTAAACACTTCACGATTATATATAGAATTACGCGTACTCTAAACCTCCCATCCCCCGACGTCTCTCTCTCGCTGACTCTTCTCTTCATTTTCTCCCTCACTTTGTGCCGCCACAGTCCCTAGCCGTCGTCGGTAGCAGTTTCTTCATGCCTGTAAGTCTCTCCATATATCCCTCTCGTCCCTCTCGTTCGGATCTCTTTTCTCTCTCTCCATATGGGTCTCTCACTTTGTCGATTTTCCAGCCCATCTCTCTGTTTCTTTGACTCTCCCTCTTGTACGCCGCCTCCGTGCTCCATCGACTTCCCTTCATATGCATCCTCTCCCTTCTCGACTTCCCTCTTTCTCTCTTCGTCCATGTCTCTTTTGCTCTCTCCCAGTTTCGTTCCCCTTCTCTCTCTCTCTCTCTCTCTCTCTAACCCTCTATTTTTTCCTTCCGCCAATATCACCGTAGTGACCAGTGCATGTCGTTGCACCACACGCACAGCCGCTCTGCACCATCTAATAGTGTTGTGTTTCTTGACCAAGTGATTGTTGGGTTCTTAATGGCTTTTGTCATTTGGTTTCAAGAACATGATTTTCTGGTTAGAAAACTTTTTCAAAATACTTGCTAAAATGCCCTGGAATTCATTATTTATTGAGGCTGGAAATAAAGACATATACATAAAATTTGATTGAAGATGTTGGAATCAGAAGGAAAATACACGAAAGCCCATAATTGGATTTTGAGGAGTTTGAGACTAGTAAGCTTATCAGAGCAGAATTGGATAAGATGGGTATTCCCTATAATTACCCAGTTGCAGTTACTGGTGTTATCGACTTCATTGGGATTGATGGAGCCCCTTTTGTGGCCATAAGGGTTGATATGGATGCTCTTGCTATGCAGGTTCGATTAGATTTTGTGTATTTGTCAATATAAGTAGGATGTATGAGTATACTTTATTGTTGTAAGATTGAGTGATTTGTAGATATTTGAATGTGTAGATTGGGAATTTGGCATATTGTCTACCTGAAGCACCAAAAGTTGTATATGGATTGAGAGGTTCCACTACTGATATATACCTTGACAATGCAGCTTACAGAGAATTTCTGTTCAAATAATTTAACGTCTCAACTGTTGATGAAGAAAGTGTTGTTATTGTAATGGCAAGTGAAAACAACTCCCGATGTTCCATGGAAAATTGTTTATTTGTAAGTTATGGTGTTTGTCATTCTTGGTCTTTCTGCAGACATCCCTATCAAAATTAGTGTCTTGTATTGTCAGGTTATGTTTTAAGGGCATAGTGCCTTGGCTTGAGGATAGAACCCCCATTTTTGCTTCTGGCACTAGGTAGGCTCATGGGCCAATGGTGCTTAATGGCCCATGAGTTGCTTTTTTCATAATTTTATTTTCTATGAGTCATTGGTGCTTAATTATTGTCTATTATGTGAAGTTCTTTGATAGGTCAATTAATCCTGATGATTTCGATTGGATTCTTGGGAAGATTTTGATATATTTTTTTGACGAAAATTTTAGGTAAAATATTTATTTTCCATGCTACACAGGTCATTTTTTGAGATAATACATGTATGATTGCTGGAACTACCACGTCTGCAGTAGGTATTTGGAGCTTAGGGAGTTCCAAACTATCCTTTGGCTTCATTTGGTTCAGGTGTTTTATTTTTAAGTCCTATGCTATTTGTAATTTGGTGCTCTAACAATGATTTGCATTCTAGATGGTTTCCATATTGATCAAGTACGGTTCTGGCACTGATAAAACCATTTCTTTCTATTTTCTAGGACATAATTCGCAGTCGGACAGCTTGACACAAATGCAGTACTTTTTGATCGATCATCAAGGTAGATCTTATCTACACTCAGTGGTCATGCTAAAAAGGTTCAACTGCTTTTAAGTTTTATTCATTTGCTCGTGTTTTCTGGTCATTAAGATTGGTTGATTTGATAACAATTGGTGCACACTTCCCTACATTTTTCCATGTTTAGTATTAGTGCTTTTTTTCCCCCTTTCTTTTAAAACTACCTAGATTTTGTTATTTTTATTCCAATATTTTCTTTTTTGTAATATATTGTTCACACTCTTTATGTGTTTTAGGTATAAGACTGTGAGCCTATGATATTATTTTGCTAGTATTTTTTTTTTCGTAAAAGACTATTTCTGATGAGAACAAATTGCTCGAAATATTTTTTTCTCGCGAGAAAAAATAATTTTCTGCCATATTTATTGTCTAAAATAGGCATTTCTGGCAACATCCTTCACCACAATAAACTTTTCTCGCGAGCAAGCTCCACTCGTGTGTGACATATTTTCCACGAAAACTCTATATTTCCAACTACTATCATATGCCAAAAACAATAGTATTTTGGATAGCAATTAAATTCGCAGCTACTAGCAACTTCTATTGCCAGTTATTTCTAGGGAGTCTCCTACGAGTCGAAATGGCGGAAATCATTTCTGACAATAATGCTGATTATACAGTTTGATTAGCATTGCAAAAGCAACTTTAGCTAAGTTCAAGGTGGCCTCTACACACATCCGTCAGAAGATAACTAGAGAATCATTAAGAGATAAAAAATAAAAAAAGTCATAGGCAAATGTTATTAAGCTTAACTGGAATGCAGCAGTTTCTTACCTAACGTGAATCAGCAGAAGGTTGGGATTGGTGTCATTGCTCATGACAACCAAGGACAAGTGAATGCATTTTTAATAGTGCCATCATTCAGTCTGCACTGACTAGTGAGGGGTTTGCTAAGAGCAAAAGGTTTTGTTTTGAGCTAGCTTTTAAGCGTATGGAAATTGAAGGAGATGCAAAGCAAGTTGTGATAACGTTAAAAAAGGTTGAGATGGATTGTAGTTATATTGGGCACCTATTAAAGGAGGCGAGAGAACTCCCTCATTCTCTCTTCTTCATCTTCTCTTCTATTATATTTTATTTTCACTTAATATCAGAACCCTTGACTAACGTCTGGCTTCTCTTTTAACCGCCATTCAACGATATTTTATTCAAATCAATGCATTTGGATATCTTTACAAGCTACTAGCCTTTTTATTGGGATTTTATCTATTGTGGGTATTGTTTGAAGTCCCAAACCCATTTTTGGCCTTTTTTCTTGGTCCTATAGTTGACCAAGGCCATATGTAGCCCATTGTCAGTTCAATTTTTCGACTTATTGTTAGCCCACTGTTGGTTTTGGCCCATTATCCAACCCATTGTTGGCCATAACTCCAGATTCGATATTCTAGCTGCTAGTCACTTCATCATTAGTGCTATTTTGATCATCTCATCGACGATTAATCAACGAATATAATGGTTACACTCAAATTTTAAACTCAATATTTCAAAATTCTTCACCTTGAGTCTGAAGGGGATGTTGAAGATAATATCAAGTCAATAACTTGATTTGATTAATATCTTGATTTAGTTACATAATTATCACATCAGTTGATTTGATTTTCATAATTATCAAATCAAGAGATTTGATTCTCAAAGATATTTACCTTATCTCATCTCTATGTAGTTTCTCCATAAAGAGAGCAATATTTTGTATTCAATAACAATTGAAAATAAAAATGATGTAGCCTTTAAAGTCTGCTATATCTTGCTCCTCTCTTCTCCATCATCTTTCTATTATATTTTATTTTCTATCAATTATAATAGGGTTGCATGAAAGCCAAGTTCGATGTTGGTTTTTTAGTAAGTGGTGTTGGACTGTATACATAATTCCAAATGACTCAAGTTATATTATTGACAGGTCTTTTTGGCATGTAACTCCTACATGACTAGCTACCATTTTAAAAACAATTGAAAAAAAAAAGCAATCAATTCACCGACATAAAAAAAAAAAAAATGCATGATTGAAAGCCGGTCCAAATATAAAAGTGTCCGACAATATTATGGATAGTGTGTTCAGCATGCTGGAAGTGATAGCGCTGGTCTTCATCTTCTCTGAAAATGAGAAGGAACACACAAATTATCTAAACAAGCCAAACCTGAAAACAAGGAAGTAGATATGATAAAGATGCATGGGAGCAATGGAGGGAAGATGCACATGCTCCACTTATATAACAACCCGTCAGAAATTTAGTGAAAAATTTTCTTTAGACCTTAAGAATGTCGTGAAATTCCAAAAAGATTTCACAAATTAAGCGACCGCTTAAGTTTTGGTCAGTCAGCATAGTCGGTTTCCTACCCGCTTCAATGACAAAAGTGTCGTTTTAATTTTAAGGTACTTAGGATAATGACTATGAGAAACAAGTTGCACTATTAGTCTCGTATGATTATTTAGGATTTTATGGTACAAGATTTTTTTTTTTTTCATCTTTTGGATGAATAGTAACATCCAGGATAGAGCCATGTGACACCCAGTTTAGACAATTGTCAAATCGCTATGTGAATTTGTCCAAAATAGTCTTAGAGAGTTTTTATTAGACAGTTGGCAATATCTTAGTCACACTTGGTGTATAGTGTAGGACACTTGGCACTAAGATGAATCTTTAGATGAAAATGTGAAGGAATAGAAGGAAAATCAAGCATTGTGATCATTCCACATAAGCCAAACACTATTCCATCCAACCAAACACTTTGTGGCAAACCAAAAGAGAGTTTCAACCCTAGTGAAATCCCAAACCATTGAGATTCAATTGAAACCCAAAACGATGGTGGAAGTCGAAACCCTAAACGGTTCTCCCAAACCCTAAATGACTGGTTTTAGCTTAAGTGATTAATCACTTGATTAAATCATTTTCACATGCTATTAACCACTCAAATACATGCTATTACACCCTAATTTTATTTTTTTATATCTTGGTAATTTTATTGGCCCAAGAAAAAATTAGAATTGGGTTTGATAGAAACTAAAACATTAAACCAAATCCTTTTTAAATCCTAAAGTGATTTCCATTCGATTATGACCCATCAAAATGCACCACCTATGCAAAGCTTCTTGAGGAAGTTAGCCCCAACCCCCAAGGCTGACCTATGGCTGACATGTCATCCCAAATAGCGCATGATGGGAGGCCAAACAGCCACCCAAAACCACCCACCTCTCTCGACAGCAGTAGCCAAATACAGTCGGCTAAGTTGCCTATGGTTTTGCCCCCCCCCCCCCCCCCCCCAAAAAAAATCAAGTGGCCCCATTCACCCATCTCCCACCATGCCTCTCCTCATATAAAGGACATCCTAAGCAGCCCCTCCACTCTTTCGTCACTTTTCTTTCACTTACTTTAAGAGAACTCAAGTGGAAGTTTCTAGTAGTTATTGTGACTATTTTTGCTTGTTTTTTTTTTTTTTGAATCATTTTTCTTTAGATTCTCATGAAACGTCCTTCATATTTCTCTTTGAGTATAGTTTTTAACGATATATTTGGTATAAATTTTCGTGGAGTATGGATTGGTAAAATGTGGGTTTAAGAATGTAAAGGTCGTAGTGGGTGACAATTTAAATGATGGTGTGAAATCTTGAAGTTTTTATGAAGGTTTTGTTAAATTTAGGAGTATATGTTGATATGATGAAATTCTAACACATTTTTATACATATTATGAGTTTTTTTTATGCAAAGGTATCATGTATTGAAAAGAAGCTTTTAAACCAAAGCTTGGATACAAAGAGGTGCAAAATCAAATTAGGTGGTATAACCACTGATGCTAAGAGCATCCTTACTTAAAGCACAAGTAACAAAATTGTTAGCTCTTACAGTGTGCCTTGCTGACCAAAAAGCAAAGAAATTAAGAGTAGTTCTAGTGTCTGCTATCAACTAGCCTACATAGGTGTGCATGACTGATGTTGAGTTGAGTCCAATAATGACTTGCAGTGAATCTCCCTCCATGATGACATCGCTATAGCTACAGGACTTACAAAAGATAGATGCCTATAATGCAGCAAATGCTTATGCCAGAAAAGGGTCAGGGTACAAGTCATGATGCATCTTGAGGGTGGCAAGAACCTGTCCCTCACTATCCCTGATAATTGCACCCACTCCCACGTTACAAGAGATTTTATCAAGTGTCGCATCCTAGTTCAGATTGAGTCTTCCCTAAGGTGGAGCTTCTCACTTGGTCTGTTACTGCCTGGTGGTTGCAAGAGGCTTCTGTTGTTGTGTAATCGTTTGTAATTCCTCCACAAGATAAGTTGATTGTTGGGCAACAGCAAAAGGGTGTAGGAACTGCTCCTTAAAAACCATGTCATTCCTTCCCTTCCATATTAGCCACGAGGTAATGGTAAAGGACATCAGATCCTCAAGCTCCAATGTCTCCATAAATCCTTCAATTAAGTCTTTAAAGTGATGGTAGTGAGGACTTGCCTTCTATAACTTTCTAGAACTCTGACCCCACACATCCTTGCTAAGGGGCAGTCCCATAGGATGTGCTACACTGATTCTGGTTGTTGTTTGCAGATTAAGCATGTCCTTAATGACCTTTCTCTTCAGAAGGTTTGCTCGAGTAGGCAACGCATTAAGGCATGCTCTCCAGATAAATGTTTTTGCTACATTGGGAATGTTCAAATTCCTGAGATTAGTTCAGGGGTCCTTTGAGCTACTAGGATTAGAAGATTGACCCAATTGTTGATTGCCCAACTTAGTGAGCAAATGGTAAGCACTCTTTACACTAAACGCACCTGAGTTTGTGCTCCTTCAGATCAATTTGTCAGGTTTAGGATAGGAGCTTAGAGGAATTTATTTAATAAGGTCAGCTTCCTCCTTTGTAAAGATAGCATTAACCAGGTCAGTTTTCCATTGATTTACTGATTTATCAATAAGAAAATAAACTTTGGTATCAACTTGCAAGAATCTAATAGAGCTTTGAGGCTTGAAGATTGTTTGCATAGGTAGCCATTTGTTAGTCCAAATCTCAGTTGAATCACCATCTAATATCCTCCATTGCAGACCCTCCTTAAGTAGAGATCAAGTATTTATAAAGCTCTACCATAGGTAAACTATGTTTTGACCCAGTTTAACTGACAGAAAGGACTTGTTAGGAAAATATTTTTCCTTCAAAACCAGTGCAGCAAGTGAGTCTGGCTTCGAGATAATTCTCTAGCGTTGCTTAGCTAGGAGAGCTAAGTAAAAGTTAGCAAAATCTCTTAGTCCAAGGCCACCATGACACTTTGCTATTTTCATTTGATCCCAGTGAACCCAGTGGATTCTGTGTTCTTGTGATTGTTGGCCCCACCAGAAGCTTCTAAACATTTTGTTCAATTCATGGACAAGCTGCATTGGCAATTTAAAAATGTCCATACTATAAGTAGGGATGGTCTGTATGATAGCTTTATTCAAGACTTCCTTGCCTACTTGGGATAGAAACTTGGTTTGCCAGTTGGTAAGCTTAGTCTGCACCTTACCCAGTAAGTTTTTGAAGGATTGAACTCGAGACCTGCCTATAAGGGCTAGTAAACCTAGATATTTCTCATAGGAGTTGGTGTCTCTGATTCCTGCAATGCTGGTTATGATTCCTTTAGTCTGTTCCATGGTGTTTTTGCTAAAGTAGATTGAGGTTCTTTTCCTTGTTTAGCCTTTGTCCTAATGTATTTTCAAATGATTCCAGCAAGTAAAATAATCTGCTCCATTCTATAGAGTTTGCTTTGTAAAAGAGGAGACTGTCATCTGCAAAAAAACAAATAGTTAATGGAGAGTTTGTTTCTTCTTTCTTATAGGCAGACCAATGGTGATCCCATCCCTCTCAGCTTTGTTGAGCATGCAACTAAGTGCTTCTGTGTAGAGAATAAACAGGTAAGGGGATAGTGGGCCCCCTTGCCTAATCCCCCTTGTGGGTTTAAAACACTCTTAAGGCACTCCATTAAGGATGAGAGAATAAAAGACTGGTCCTACACACATCATAGTAAGGTCAATCCACTTTTGTTCAAAACCAAGTTGCTGCATTACTGATTTCAGAAAAGGCCACTCAATTCTATCATAGGCCTTACACACGTAGAGTTTAAAAGCCATGAAACCATCTCTTCCCTTAAACCGTGCCTTCATGGTACGAATAGATTCAAAAGCCACAATAACGTTGTATGTTATGAGCCTGTCAGGGACAAAGGCTCTCTTAGTTGGAGATTTGATGTCTGGCAGAATGCACTTCATCCTATTAGTCAAGGTTTTAGCAATGATTTTGTACAAGCTTATAGGCCTGAAATCAGTCACCTAAGAGGGGGAGGATTTATTAAGGATTAGTGCAATACGGGTCTCGTTCATAGTGTTAAACCATATTCCTTTATTCAGAACTTCAAGCACAGCTTTTGTAACTCTTGCACCCATCAGGACCAGGTGATCCAAAGAATTTCATGCTGAACAGGGTCTCTTTGACTTCCACTGCAGTAACAGGACGGGCTAGGATGAGATTCATGTCTACTGTGATTTTCTTAGGCATAGAGGAAAGGCATGTGGCAGTACTAGTAGGAGTCGAGGAGGTGAATAGGTTCTGAAAGAAATGCTGAAACACCTTACTTATGTCCTGTGGTCTGTTGAACTCTTGGCCAGTCTCATCTTAAATCTTCTTAACAGCACTGTGCTTTCTTCTTTGGCTAGCACATTTATGAAAGAAAGATGTATTCACGTCTCCTTTTTTTAGCCAGGCTTGCTTTGCTCTTTGTTGCCACTTGGTGTTTTCAGCCTCACACGTTGAATCCACTTCTTTCTGAAGTTCTTTGATCTCAGCATACAGTTTCCCCTCATTTTGTTCTTTTAGATTAAGCATTTCAATTTTAGACTTCAAGAGATCCCCTTGACTTCTGTGCATGTCCCTGCTCCACATTTTTAAGCCTTATTTGCAGTTTCTTAAGTCGAACAGTGTGTTCTAAAGTGTATCAGGTTGCCCTATGGAGTTCTCCCAGGTCTATTTGATCAAGTTCCCACATCCACCCCTCTTGCTCTAGCTAGCTTCATATGTGAACATCCTTTCTTTCTTTTTAGTCACAAACTTGCCCTAGATCTAAATAAAAATAGGCATGTGATCTAAGGAGGATGCTGACAGATGTAGAACTGAATTCTGCTTGAATTTAACAAACCAAGTAGTGTTGCCAAGAGCTCTATCAATCCTCTCTTTAGTAAAGTTACTTCCCTCTCTATTAATGGCACAAGTGAATTTGTCTCCTGTATAGCTAAGGTCATTGAGATCACAGTGTTCTAAGGCTTCTCTGAGAGCCACAATCTGCCTATATGGTCTACTAGCAACTCCAACTTTCTCATTGAAGTCCCCAAAACACAACCATGGGACATTTAGTGCAAGGGTTAGCTATTTTTGGAGCTGCCAAGTTTCACATCTTTTAGCAATGTTAGGGTGTCCATAGAAGCCAGTTAATACCCAAGGGCACCATCATTTGACATATTGATTAATACAAAAATGTGCCAATAAGTATGCGAAATTACTTTTAGATTCACTGAAGAGTTCCATAGTATGGCCAAACCACCACTTCTTCCCTTACTGTTCACACTGAAACAATAATCAAAACCCAACTTGCTATGAGTTCTTTCCATCTTTTCCCTATTGAACTTGGTCTTTCTAATAGTCTTTTTTAGAAAGACGTTTGAGATCTTTGTTTTCACCAAAAGGTGAAGTTCGTGAATTGTCTGGAGGAGGTGGGGCTGCTCCACCACTTGAACCTAAGGTTGACTCCTATCAAGTCTGAGCTCGGTCTTCCTCTTCTTTTGGGAAGAATTGCTATACTGGGTCTCCAACATAGTTATGAGTCCTTTGGTATTTCTAAGTTTAGGAGGGGTATATGAGAGATTTGTGATATCAGGCAGTACTGTGGACTGGCCTCTGGCTTTCCTTTTCCACGTGATGCCTTTGGGAGCTAGATAGGGGTTTGAATGAAAGTCAATGGTTGTAGAGCCAAAAATAGGAGGTTTTGACATATTAAGAAGTGTGGCATTGTCAGTGAAGCTACTGTCAGCTACTATGTGAATCTCTTTCATAGGAAAAGGCAAATAAGGGCAGTAGTTGCTTACCTTTTGGACTACATCGTCTAAACCATAGAGAAGACCCCAACTATTTTTAGCAAGAGGCCCAGATTCTAGGAATCACCAGAAATATGCATAGCATTGCAGTCTTGTTCGTTGGGTGCAAGAAAGAAATCCGTAGACTTCAGATTGCGTTCCTGGTTAGTCTAACCTATGATTGGCTCCTTAAACGTAGCTGCATTATCCTGACTTGTTACCTCTACCTCTGCATCTGATTGAGACTTGCCATGGCCAGCATTCCGAGGACCCCCCTCCTCTGAATGCCCCCAGAAGGTAGTTCCCTGTGGAGAGGATTCCGATGACCCTCCATACTTCTTCACTGAAAACAGTTGCAGGGAAACAGAAGCTGCTCTTAACCATTGCCCATATTGTTCTTGTGACTATGTGACTTGGTTAAAACTGGGGCACTTCTCGTGGACATGCTGCAACAGGACACATTTGAAGCAGAAATTAGGTAGCCTTTCGTACTTGAAATAGGCCCAACATTGCTTGCCTCTATGGTTGATCATACAACCTCGAATCAGAGGCTTAGTGACATTGACATCCACTCTAAGCCCTAGAAAGCTCCCCCAACCACACCCTTGTTCATCAACCTCCACATGTGCACCTTACTAATGGTCGCACCTATCCTTTCACCCAGCACCTTATTCATACCTACAAAATGGATTGAACCCAAAGAGGTTCTGAAGTAAACTGCACCTCACTTGGAGAAAGCTCCCCCTCAAACTCTTTTAAGAAAAGAAGGTGACGATTAAAAGACCAAGGTCCTCCTAGGTTCCAAACCTTTGCCATGGTAGTCTTAAAAGCTTCTCGGTTTGCAGTTCTGTCATTGAGTATCATTGCCAAAAGACAATAGTTGCCTCTAATCTTGGTTGATAAAATTGTTTCATATGTCAGTGTTAAAACCTGTTGTTCTTCATCTGTTAACTTCAAAGAACCCCAACATTGTGTGATATCATCGGACATGGATTTTTACTATATTGATTGTCGTCCAAAAGGCACAAGCTTTGTCAAGAGGCCAAGCAGAAATCTCACCTTTTAGAAGGAGAGGACACAAGCTTTGGAGCTCAACTCAACAACCTTTGTCATACATATTATGAGTTGATCCAGAGCATGTTAGAATTTTTATTAAAGAGCTTTACATATTTTCTTTGAGCTTGAAACTAGAACCCACAAAACAGATTTTGTTTTGAGGTTATGATGATTGTTAGTTCTAGAAACCTAGTCCACTGGCTATAAAATTCATATATGATGTTCTTAAGGGTTTCATTAGGTGTTAAGAGTCTCGTTTTGAAGAAAGATGGTTTAGATCTTTCTTGGAAGCATGTTTTACATGAAAAGATTCGGTTACGGCACAAACTTGAAGCTCACAAGTTTACTTGGTGTTTTTATGGAATGTTTGACTTGTGATCCTAGATTAAATGTTTAGATCAAGCTTATAAGTTGAATATGAAGTGTATGACTTTGTTTCTTGAAGGTTTGCTTCATAAAAGTCTTGGATTTAGCAGTTTTGTTCTAAGTAAAAAACATGTGGTACTCGGTTTAAATTTTAGTGAACATGCCAATTGTTTGGTGATGAATTCTGTGATTTTGGTTATTTGATCTAGCATGTTATCACTTAGTTTTGATTTATAAACATGTTAAGAGTGTGTTTATGGACTTTTAGAGTCCTTGGAGTTGATTTGAAAAGTATTAGATCAAGAACATCAAGGGTGTGTTCTATTTCACCAAAACTTAATATTTTGGGCCTTTTATTGATATGAGGAGTTTAGATTTTTATGAAGTGATTCTATTGATGCCTTAGCACGACCTAAGAACTTAGGATATGATTTTTAGCCTTGCATAAATTGGTTTAAGAATATGGTTTGAGATTTGAAAAAATTGCAACAAAAATCAAGATTTTCTAACCTTCATGTAAAACGGTCAATCCATAGTTTGTATAGTTGTAGTTTTTTTTTTAATTTTTTCTTATTTCATAATTGGACTTAGGAAAAAATTTGCATGAAGTTAGTATGTTAAGTTTGGTAGCATTTGGAGTTAGCATGTGAAACTCTTAATTTAGGGGCAAAATTGTCATATCTTACAAGTAGAGGGGTAAAATGGGTATTTTTTCATGAGTCAGTGAATTTTATGTTTTATAGTAATTAGTGGGATATTCTAACCCTTAGAAATATTTCATTTCAGTTCACACTATTTTCCTGCTACTTTTACGTCATGCACAATCATTGTAAGTTAGCATGTAACTTACTTTCTAGTGTATTTCTGTATGTACGATGGTAAGCCATAATTGTCATAGTATTTTATCTTATGATATCTATAAATGTTCTAATACGCCATGCCATGATTATTAAAAGTACATACTTATCTGTTCCATGCCATGTTATGTCATACCATTTGTTATATGTTCATGTCATGTCATGTCTCATGCATAGAGTATGTCACGAAAATTGTTTTCAAGTCAACGAAATTTTTATGTTTATCCTGACTCCAAGTGCTAGGATGGGGCATTATCCTAGTGGAATTTCATTGTTCACACTGGAGTGTTTAAATTGATGTGGGATTTCCTGAATTAACAAAGTACCATCAATAGGTTTTGAATGGGACCTAAGTAATTGGTTGTTGGAGCGAAGTCAAGCACCCAACGCCAGTAGTGCCAATCTCATGTTTATCGATTTTAATAAGTTCAGTTATCAAGATGTACACACAGTTGGCGCAGATGCCTGTAATGTGATGTGGTTCCATCAGAAGCACACAACTTAAGGGGACCCGTGTTGCATCCATATATTCATATTTAATTAGCCATGTTTATGTTGAACAAGATTTCAAGTTCATATTCAGTTCATATCAAGTTCAGTTCATGTCAGTTACAGTCAATGTCAGTTCAACTTATGTTAGCACATGTCATGTTATTTGCTAAGTCATGTCACACACATTCATGTTCACATCACATCGCATTCATGTCATTTTATTGTCATTCATGCATTTGTATACTGCTAGTTAAGTTGGTAGTTAACTTACTGAGATTGATAATCAAATCTCACTTGGTAGTCTCAATTATCATTTTTTCCAAAATAGTAGACGATGTGTCAGGACCTGGAGAGCTAGTTGAGGACCATCTGGATGAGGTCGATTAGGCCCCGACGCGACGACAAGTAAATTGTTACTTTAGTCCTCCAATTTTTAGATAGGATTATAGTTATCTTAGCCGAGTTACGAGCGGCTCCATGAGGTAGCTCAGTAGTTTAGTGTTTTTCAATACTATACTTATGGAGCATTGTCTCCAGTACTTATTTATGTTATAATCATGAAGGACAAGCTTTGTATCATTACAATTATCATTTTGTTATGAAGTTATGAATTATGATATGTTTTGTGATATAGTTTTTGGTACAATGTTATTCATTCAAAGAAAAAATTATCCATTGTGTATATTGCATATTGCTTGATGCATACTAGGTGCATTGGATCTTTAACTGTCATGAACGGGGACAAGTAACCTTATGCATGTCCCAACGCTTTAGAGTCTGTCTAATCCTAAGAAGAATATGTGAGTGTCACAACTTATATATCCAAAATAGACGCAAGAAAGCAAAGGGGACTGTCTACGCTAGAGAGAAGATACCAAAAACAATAAACACTAAAAAGAATACCAAAAAGACCTAGCTAGAAATTCAAAACTACAAAATACAATATGAACTAAGAAAAAGAAAAAAATTAAGTCAGAAATTAAACTAAAAAAAATTCAAATAAAAAAATCAACTAAAAACTAAAAACAATCATTGTTACAAGAAAACTACTTATTTACGACCAGTTAATTTTAGCAAAATAACTATTTACAACTAAAATGAATTGCAAATAGTCTTTTGATTGCAATAAATTAATTACAAAAGCCCGTTTTTCTTGTAGAGATGGGAGAAAGAGTTGCTTGTAACATGTCTCTTCATGTCTGTCCGGATAGTTCCAGCAATATCTAATGTGAGATTACTTCAAGATACATTATCATCAAATAATTACTTGTGTGTGTCATGTATATGCATAGAAATTTATTTATTTTTCCTTATAAATATTTTAGTCATAAAGAACTTTTGTAAACATAAACTCATAAGTTAAGATGACTGGATATTATATATTAAATTGTAAAATTATTTTTATCGTAAAATATATCTAAAATACTATACGAAACCATTTTAATTTGTTTGTTTATTTTTATAAAATAAAAAAAATTTACCGAGGTAGATTTACTTTTTTATTTAAATAATTAATGATCAATAGTATGCAATATTCGGGAGGGCGAGCATGGCCATAATATTATATATAATTAATACGTAACATTTGCAGGTATTAGACAACTTCACGTTGATTCACAGAAAACTACGCACCTACCAATCATTTATTAATTGATCTGATATGATTGGGTCGCCACCATTCAGATCAGATCGTTAGTACAAGTACTGTACGTACTTGCATGCAATCACAATCGTCCAGACATTTAACAGTTCTGATCATGCATGCATCTTGCCTACGTACTTTCATGCAGCTAATTTGTGACGAAGTTTGCATCTAATACACAATTAATGAGCGCCACGTACGCACTCAGCTTGTAATTAATACCGTATTAATTACTGCCTACGTTACAAATTAATGCACAAACAATAGTTCGATACGGCCATAGTATTAATACGCTTGCTTCAAAACGATAGTTAATCATTAGAGTACGGAATATGAGTAATGCTAAAGAGAAGTTATTATAGTAGTGTATATTTTGCACTCACTACGTGGTTGCTTCTAGTTGATTATTTTCAACACTCACTTGAGGAGATGTGTGGTCTAGATAATTCCACATCATATATATTAAATGGATGCTCTCAATAGTAGTTTCTATCTATATTTATTCACGTAGTATATAGAGGTGAAAACCGTCATCAGTATAGTTTTGGTCCAAAATTGACGCTGCACCGATGTATTTAATTTTCAAAATGTCCAGAACCGATTGAGCCGGCCAGAGAGCAAAGCGGCAACTTTGGTGTCGGCATAGTTCTAGTTGATTCTTCAATTTTTCATTGGTGGCGCTATAAAGGTGGAGGGGAGCAGAGGGTTGTGGCGCTGCGGGGCTACGAGTGAAAGAGAAGAGAGATTATGAAGAAAGAAGAAGAAGATCAGGGAAGGAGTGGAGGGGGCAGAGTTATTAAGGTTACGTTTAGATAGTGAGGTGATCTCAGATATTTTTTAAATTGTAATGAAAAAATAATGAAAAAGTAATTGAATAGTAATTGAATAGTAATGAAAAGTAGTTGAATAGTAATGAAAAGTAGTTGAAAAGTAATACTTTTTTTTATTATATGAATGTTTGAATTAAAACGACGTTATTTCATTCATTTAAGTGAAATAATATTGTTTTATCTACGTATAATATAAATATATATACATCTACATATATATATAATCGACCGGTTCGACGATTTGAATTAGGTCAATTCAAATTGAGATCGAACCAACCGACGTCGATTTCTTTATTTTTCTATCGCCGATCAACTGATTCTCTGCTGGTTTCGGCCTCCCACGGCCAATTCACATTGGTGGCGAGCGATGTGGTCAATTTTTGTACAGCCGTAATGTAGTAATCAACATTAATAAAAATATTTTTCCTTTTTCACGTGAAAGAAGTTGCCACTAAATATAGTGCGATTCCTTTTCCCTTTTTCTTGCTTTGTGGTGATTGATGCTTTGGATATTTATCGTTCTCCCCAACCCCCAGGCCAATGTTTGTACTCTTATTTTATATTTCAATAAAGTTTTATATATTGAAGGATCAATGCACAAGAATAATTAACTCATAAAATAAAAATTGCTCTATGTAACTAAGGTACCAGACCTTGAGGCATTAATATACAACAAATATATATATATATATATATAACTTTTAAAAGAGCATTATTAATGTAGCATTTTGATCTTCTAGAATATGGCTGAGCAACTTAATTATTAATCTTCTATACCCTCAGTATAATACGTACTTTCTTTCGTTTAAAAAAAGAAAAAAGGGTCACAAGTTAGAAAGACTAAAATGTTTTGCTATATATCAGCCACTATTCACATCCATATCTCACACTTGACAATTTTTTTTTTTTATAGGGTGTGGGGTGTGTGCAGTGAATAGTAACTGATGAGAAAAATTATTTAAGACTAAAATATCTACTAATTTTATTTTAGAAAAGTAATAAAAATATTTCCTATTTATTAATGATATATATGTTTTGTAATTTATAAGATTAATTATTCAAACGTATCATTTTTAAACGACAATCGTTAGTATATATGCACTGTGAATATATAACTGTTTCAAGACAATCATGAGTATAGCTATCCAAACCCTCACCAACGTCTACTTGTGATCACAAATTAAAGAGATCGAGCGAACAACTGACTGTCTTTCAGTGTTTTCCCCAAAAAAAGATCTTCAGTATCAAAATAATCATCTGCGCTCCAAGCATGACTTTTTAATGATAAGGCTCTTTTATAAAAGTGTACATGCGGATATATAGACTGCGTGTAACTTTTAAAAGTACAAAAAGGTGATAGACCATATGAAGCTAGCGGATTTTTTATTGAAATTTATTTTTATTAAATTAATAAGCAACTCCATTAATGGTTTCTTCCACCCATTAACCTTAAAACAATGAGCTAATCTGGGAGTCCATTAAAACCAATTAAGAATATAATGCTAAAATCATAATAATACATTCTGGAAATGTCTCTTTCTTGAGCTTTTCCCCAGTTACCATCAGATGATGCGAAGCCCTCTTCTTTCTTGATCAACACAAATTGCATTCCTTGAAGCAACATCACTAACAATCTTTGAAGAACTAATTAACAGCTGCTGAGACTGTTTACAGTGAGCGATTGCTCCCTCTACTGAGCTGTCAAGCTCTGAATCTGTACAGCAACTGATCCTCTTGAGCAGCTGTAAATCATTAAAACCACTTGAACCGAATGAAAAGGATGAAAAGGATGAAGAAGCTGATGTGGATGAAGAACATGAGTTGCTATCAGAACGCCGTTGAATCACCCCAGAAAAAGACCACCTATGACTGCTAACAGTGCCATTCTCAAGCATCTCTCTGTCAATGCTCTTCATCAAAGTGGTCGACATCTGGTATTTCTCCCTATCAGTTTTTCCAAATGGGGTTTTATTGGGTGCCTTCCTAAACTTGTTTAGACAGTCCTTACTCTTTGAGGCAATGTTTGCTTCAGGAGTGCATGCTGCCTTGGCGCAGGAGGATGCATCTGAACAACCAAATTTGCTGAACAGAGACTTGAGATATGAACTTGAAGCCTTGAGCTTTTGACCCAGTGCAATTTGCTTGATTTGCTTGAGCTTCTTGCCCGAAGACTTCTTTGGATGATCGCCACTGAATACATTATTTTCAATAGACCATTCTAAGAAAAACTCATCTGCGTTTAGTTCGCTGCTAAAGCGGCAAGACTGTGATGGTGAAATGTTGCGGGAGTCAAGTGGGGTACTGCTATTGGTAGAATCTGCAGTACTGGAGTCAGTAGTTATGGAATGAATGTTATAGTTTTCTTCTAAGGCTTCTTCTCTTTTGGGTTCAGTTTCTGTGCTAGGAGTACGAAGGGTTTTTCTAGCCATTTGTAAGCAAGTAGGGAGGTTAAGAGGAAGGAGTTTTCCCTTGTAGAAGAGCTCATCGGCTGGGGAAGTTATGGATTCTCTCTCACGTGAGACTGAAGTCATTTGGAACTCAAACTCTCCATTTTTTGGTGGAGAACTGATAGAGTAACCCAAGAAGTTGGAAGAGGAGCTCAGTTCTATATCAATATATTCTTCATCTGTGTGGTTAATGGCAGGTTGGTTTGTGGCCATTTTATGTGACCTTCTGTCAAAACCTCTCTCTCTCTCTCTCTCTCCTCTCTCTGTAATATGTGAATAGAGAACAGATGTGCTAGCTTGGGGGGGATGAGCTTGGTGAAGGAAGAGGAGAGCAGAACATCATTTTATAAAGTGAGGATGGAGCACGAATCCAAGGGAGGGGCGAGAGGGGCGGGGCCCGAGGCTGCGATGTCTAAAAATGAAATTTAAGTGAAAAAGTTATGAATATTTGCTGCTGCTTGATCTGCAATGACACCCTCCCAAAAAAGAAAGAAAAATCTCTTCTAGTACTAGTTCCCATCATCAGCAGATCTTCTTAGCTTCGTCTATTGAATAGCGCTAAACAAGAATGATAGAATAAAATGGTATAGTCAGATATTTTTTTCATTATTATGAATGCTTCCAAGCTGTAGGAAAATTTAGGGAAAAATAAAACTGTGGACCTTTAATTTCCCTGCCTAGCAGCCACACACTGACTGACCAATATGCATAGCTTGTAGTTTTTCTCCATCAAAAAAGGTTAAGTACTATATATATAGTTCATTAGCAAGCTGCTTTTGTTTCAATTGTGTGATATGTTCAGACCAGATATTGCATCAGCAGCATGCAGCAGCTGTGCAACCGATCGACATGCATGATCATTTTATCAGTCTAGCTAGACTAATTACGTATATATAAAATATGCTAAACTTACTACAATTTTTACAACAAAATTAAATCTTACATTAACTTTCATGTGATTTGTGACATGATGTCATGATCATCAATATAATGAACATTAATTTAACTTTAACTTTGTGTTTATAACATAACTATTTGTAAATATCACGACAAGAAAAATGACTATGTGTGGCAGATTATTTACTACGAGAATGACTATTTACGACGAAAATAAACTCATTTTGACATAAAATAATCATTTTCACAATAAATAGCTGATCACAATTAAGCAATAGTTTTTTTATAGTGTATTCTCGTGTGGTAAAATAAGTTGTACTTGCAGTCCCTCTAACACTTTTAACAATACTCATTACCTATTTTGTAGCCACTTATATTAAAATGAATTGTTCGATCAAATCGGGGTTGGGAGAATAGATCACCTGGAAACCTAGGATTTCGATCCAGATCATGATGAACTTGACCGAGATGTTAACAAGTTCTGACCAGAGTATTAGTACTGTGGAAACGCCAATTAGTTCATGATTCACCTAAGTTATATTCAACAAGCATAAATTGTTCGTGATGAGCACAGACCCAGCTAATTATTTAATTACAACTCCAAAATGCATGGACCGTACGTGTATATATATAGCTTAATTACTACCGGATGACATTGCTGGATCGAGCAAGCAGCATATATATCTTCTTGTTTTCTTTCGTTGCATTGCATGCATGCATACCTGATGAATGTTCTTTACGGCAGCTCGCGTGACAGACTACAGTACTATATTTAGATAGGTACAGTAACATCTAATGAATACTGGCCTACATGATTTGAAATTCGAACAAACACGCAATAGGAAAACATGTGAGTCATGCTTATCAATTTTTGGAAACCCCAGTGCATCCATAATTCTATATATATATATATAATGTCCACACGTACGTGACAGACTCGCTTTAAAAAACCAGCTAAGAGACTATAAAATTGGGGGAGGAGTTGATTAAGTGCTGCGCCTTATCGGCCTGCTTTTATTTGGAGTAGTGATATTTCATGTACTGGTTGATCGCATGATCATCACATGAACTTTCACAACGTGCTTCTCATGTGACTGTTACTAAAGCTTTCTGCAGATAAAAGTTAGTGGAAAGCTCGAAAGGTGTCTCTCACTTTTGGAAACTGCCTTCCTTTATAATGAATGAATATGGGGTACCGTTAAAAGTCGTTGATTTTCTGGAAAGTGCAGTCTAGGAGTACTACCACTAGTACTGTTTAGTCTGCACGCAGCACTAGGAGTCTTTATAATGATTCATGTGCTCTGTCAGCGTACGAATTCAAGGTGGTCCATATATCATGTGTGTCTCTATTATATTGCAAGAGTCTATCTCGCGTTAACAATAATGAACAGTTATTTTCTTGTCATTCCGTGTATAGTTCGTGTGTGTTGTATCTTTTTTGTCATTCTATTTTATTCTTTTATATCCGTTTAAGTGATAGTTTTTTATCTTTTGATGCAGGTGACTAGGTGTGCAGCTTTAATTTTTTTTTTTTTTTTTTTTCTCTTTTAATCTTTTTCAGTATTGTGTCAGAGATGGGAATGGAATTGCGTCAGTCGGTTTTTGCTTTTGTGCATCTTTATCCATTGAGTGTTACGATGTTTTGAATTTATTATTTTTATCTTTTATGTTTTGTCGGTTGTGTCAGTACAAAATTTATGATTAAAGTGTTCTGTTAATTTGTCATACAAAATTTATGATTAAGAAGTTTTTAATTTCGTTGACTGTAATGTTATTGGGGTTTCTAATGCACTGACACTGTCATTTTAATTATGGGGAAGGAAATTACTGGTCTCTGTATGCTGGTATGCTTTTGTGTCAGTACACTATTTTTTTGCTTTTTCTCTATATGCTAGTCTTTGTATACTTTTTCTCTTCTGCAGGTTGCATTAATGTATGCATATAGGCAATTGTGCCTGTTTACATCTTTAAATTTTTAAAAAACAAAACTATGCTCGCCACAGAAGAAGAAAAAAAATCATAAAAAAAAAATAAAAAAACATAGAAAACATTAAAAAATTGTAAAAAAAATAATCAAAATCTAAAAAACAGATAAAAAATCACAAAAACCATTAAAAAAATATTCTTAATCATTGGGTATAAAAAAAAAAAACTGTAAGAGTTTCTAATGCACTGACACTGTCATTTTAATTGTGGTGAAGGAAATTGCTGGTCTCTGTATGCTGGTATGTTTTTGTCCATTACACCAATTTTATGCTTTTTCTCTATCTGTTGGTCTCTGTATGCTTTTTCTCTTCTACAGGTTGCATAAATGCATGTGTATAGGCAATTGTGCTTTACATCTTTAGATTTTTTAAAAAAACTGTAAAAAACAAAAATCAAGCTCACCACAAAAGAAGAAAAAAAATCACAAAAAATAAATAGAAAAACACAGAAAGCATTAAAAAAATGTAAAAAAATCAATCAAAATCTAAAAAATCACAAAAACCAGTAAAAAAATATTTTTAATCAGTGGGTATAAAAAAACTTCATCATTACTTAAATAAATAAAATCAAATCCATGCATGTCTTCTGCCCATTCATGGTCTTGTTATTGTACTTTCCTACAAAGTAAAATAAAATACATAGCAGAAAGATTTTTAAGAAGAATACATATAAATGGCTAAAACCAACTGTGCCCGCTACTGAACAAAAAAAAAAAAAAAACCATATGCATGCATGATTTCACGAGTTTTTTTTCCATATCTGGTTTGGGAGTTTTTCTTTTCTCATGTCTAGCTTGGTTGCTTTTGCAGTTTTTTATTAGTTTTGCAGTGGTCTAATGGGTGATAGGTCGCATGGGAGGAGAGGGGACATTGCACTTTAAAAGATAATGTGTTGTGTTGATCATCTTTAGGAGAGTTCAGAAATCTTTAGTGCTTGCATCTTGTGTTCTTTGTTTCCTTATGGATATTTTTCCTCATTACAGGTGGTTTTCTGGAAAACTCTTTTTGTGTTTTTTACTTCTAATTTCTTCTCTTCTCTTCCATTTTTTCCTTTAACTGATTTTTAATGTTTACTGTTGATTTTTACTGGTGATTTTTTTTAGCTGCTTTCCCAGTTCTCTAAGGTGTTCTTAGCTGGGGATTTAATTTCTAAAACTGGAACTTTCTGGTGTTTGATCATTGTGAGTGCATGGTTGTTTAGTGTAGTATTTTCTGACTTCCTTTTTTTTTATTCGTTGGTTATTACAATGCTTTGTATTTTCTGTGGGTTATTTTTTGTGATTTGTTTTTAGATCTTGTTGGTTGAGAGCTTTCAGAGCTAGATGTTTCTGATTCTTATCTTTGTAAGTGTATGGTGTTATTTATTTTATCACATTGTTTGTTATATAATTTATTGTTATTCTATTTTATACTATTTATGGGGCAACACTTTCATTAATGAAAATAGTACATGTGTTATTCTATTTATTCATTAATAGTGCATGTGTATTGTGTGGTTTGATGGTGACCTAAAAATCTTAACTTTCTATGTAGGGTTGGATATATAATGGTTACACGAACCTTTCATAAAATGGTGCATGTGCAAGTGTTGCCACATACTATTTATTTATTGTTATTCTATTTATTTATTCTATTTTTATTTTATTAATGAAAATGCATCTGAAAGCCCTATCTACAAAAGATGATATGTAATAACCTTATTTACAACAGATAATATATTGGTGAGAAATCAAACAAAAGTTACTAAAGAAATACAAAAAAAAAAAAAAAAACATTGGAGCACACTTAACAAATAACTAGTTTAGTTCAAACACAACACAATGTACAGTATATAAAGAGATCTAACAGAAATTTTGAAAATAGAATTTTTTTTAAATTCCTGTTTTTTATTAAATAAAATAGAAATCATGTTTTATCTAGAAAAGTTAAAATTAAAACAGAATCAAAGAAATTCATTGTAAAAAAAGGGCACAGATTGTAGCACAGATTAATAATTTCTTGCCTTTTATTTCAGATTCTTATAGAGTTGTCAAATATAATATTATTTTGATGCAATCAATCTGATTTTTGGAACATGTTTTATATATTTTGGGTGTTTGTGTCGATAGGCATTCTATATATAAAATTGTGAAATTGGTCAGACAAAAGGAAGACAGTTGAAGGTAACATTCAGATCAGATACAAAGCAATGTGGGGTCTAGTTGGCTATGTAAGGACTTGGAGAAGCCAAAAACATGCGGCAAACTAGATGCAATTATCCTATTTTCTTAAAGTTATAAACTCAATCATAAAATCCTAATAACGCAAACTCAAACACAAAACCCTAAAAACACAAACACAATAAAAAAAAATCCAAAATTTCGAATTCAAAAATCCTAATAAAACAAATACATTATATCTACCATATTTGACATTTCAAAGTAATTTTAATAACACAAACCCAATCACAAAATCCTAATAACATAAACACAATCACAAAAATCCTAAATTTTGAATTCGAAAACCCTAATAAAGCAAATACATTATACCATCTACCAGATTTGAGATTTCAAACTAATTTTAAGAACACAAAAACAACTTATCGTGGGGAATCGAAGACAGAGAGAGTGAGGTGAGGCCGAGGGTCTGTGCGTGGTAGCACTAGTAGGTTGCGACTTAGTTATGTGCGATGGAGAGTGGGGCTAAGGGTCGAGAGAATGAGGCTGAGGAAGAGAGTGAGGTATATTTTCCAATCATAAAACCCTAATAACACAAACACAATCACTATCACAAAAACCCTAAATTTCAAATTCAAAAATCTTAATAAAACAAATACATTATACCATATATTAGATTTGAGATTTCAAAATAATTTTAAAAACACAAAAACAACTTACAGTGAAAAATCAAAGACAGAGAGAGTGAGGTGAGATCGAGGGTTTATGCGTGGTATAGCACTGGTAGGCTGCGGGTAGGTTATGTGCTACGAAGAGTGGGGCTGAAGGACAAGAAAGTGAGGCTGAGGAGGAGAGATGAGAGACGAGAGAGTGAGGTAGATTGCATCATTGCAAAGAGACAGAGACAAAAGAGCGGGACAGATTGCAGAGTGAAGCAGAGACGAGAGAGTGAGGCAGCAAAGCGAGGCAGAGATGAGAGAGTGAGGCGAGAGAGTTGAAGAAGGAAGTGAAATGGGAAAGGGGTGTGCAGCGCGGGGGGAGGAGGGAGGGGGAAGGAGAAAAATATAGGGTTTTTACCTATTTGTAGCAAAACGGTAGCGTTTAGGGAGATGGGCTAGATTCTCCTTTGGCACACCGACTGGGCCCTTCACACACACACCCTCGGCCTAACAATAATAAAACTCACCCAAACACTACACACAACCCACCAGCTCAGAAGGCCCAATCCAAAAAATCAAAATAATATATAAGAAAAAAACACCTTAACACAAAATACACAGCAACTTTTACAATAGTAAAATAAAATAATGAAAACGATCATAATAATAATAATAATAATAATATAAAATATTATATCATATATTATTGTGACACAGAAGGCCCAATCCGAAAAACCAAAATAATATGTAAGAAAACACCTTAACACAAAATACACAACAACTTTTGCAATAGTAAAATAAAATAATGAAGACGATCATAATAATAATTTGAAATTAAAAAGCCAATAATAATATAAAATATTATTAAAAAATTGAAGTTTATATAATATATTATTGTGACATAGAAGGCCCAATCCGAAAAACAAAAATAATTTATAAGAAAATACCTTAATACAAAATATACAACAACTTTTGCAATAGTAAAATAAAATAATGAAGACGATCATAATAATAAAAAAAATCAAATTAAAGAGCAAATAATAATATAAAATATTATTAAAAAATTGAAGTTTATATAATATATTATTTTGACACAGAAGGCCCAATCCGAAAAATCAAAATAATATATAAGAAAACATCTTAATGCAAAATACACAACAACTTTTGCAATAGTAAAATAAAATAATGAAGACAATCATAATAATAATAATAATAATTTAAATTAAAGAGCCAATAATAATATAGAATATAAAAACGATCATAATATGGGTGGTATTTAATGCAATCCAGTGACAGACTACTTGCAGTTGAACTTTGTAGAATCTCTATTTAAACAATTGTCGTAGAATCACTATAAGAAAACTGTTTATTTGTGGACAGCTATTTCCTGTAAAAATAATTATTTCCTATCAAAATGAGTTTATTTTTGTCGTAAATAATTCGTCACAAATACTTATTTTTCTTGTAGTGAATACTCGTCCAACGGACCATCATTATCAGAAGGAGAAACAATGTCACAAACAAGTAAAAAAAGCATAAAATGGAATAGGTAAGAGAAAATTGAAGTGAACTTTTTGGTCATCAGGAAATCATGTGTCGACTAAAACGTGGGGTCGTAGGAACTTTCTGGTAGATCTGAAATGGAGGTGCGTGGAATGTTGATGTTTTGGTGGCAATAGATCTGATTCCCATGACCGAAAATGAGGTGGGACATGAAAAAAATGGGTATGGTGATTGAGGATAAAGAAAAGAGGAAGAAGAGATCATAGAAGACTAGTGAAAGAGGAGGAGAGGATCAAGAGTAGGGGAGGGAGGGAGAAGCAAAGGAGCCAAGCTGCTTCTTCCTCCAAGTTGAGATCGATCTTGGGGAGGACTATCAAGAGTAGAGAGAGCAAGACTGGGGGACTGAGGAGAAAACCTCAAGGAGCTGGCTTCATTAGTTCATTATCATGACTTTCTATCAATATAAACCACTAGACTACCTAAAGTATCATGAAACTCAGGTACGTTTGGATCCTCAACTCCTCTCAACTTTTACAATCAATCTCCTCCTATGAGACCCAATTGTTAAGACATTTTCTACTTACCTCAATGGTCCAATCATAAGAAGATAGTAATTAAATTGTAATTTATATTTTATATTGGGAGCTAAACACTAATTTTGATAGTTTACTGATCATATTACAAGAGGAAAAGGATCATAAGTTGTGATGTATTCATAGAATATTGTAGATCATTACGAGAATAACTCTCACAACAATGAGAATATATAAGACGAGGTAGGGATACCATAGAAATAATTCTGAAACTTTAAATATTAAATCAAATAATCTATTATTTAATGATAAGATTAATACATGAGATATAAATATATAATACAAGAACATGATCAATCTCGAGACGTGTAATCTTTTTATATTTGTTTCACTTCAATGGCACTGTTGATCTCTGATCTTGATCAAGAGCTACATATTTTCGTAATATGCAAGAATTTGCTGATCATACAACTTCCACTATGAGTGCAGCAAATTAGGAAGGAGATTGGTGGGAAATAGCTCTTGCTCGGTTCAAATTTTCTGACATCTTTTAACATTAGTTTCCCGTGGAACGTTACGTTTGGTTTGTATCTATGTTCATCATCAAGATCAAACAACTTGTAGTACTGCTCCCATTTGACCTAAAAAATATATATTCTTCTGTGGGGGAAATGCTTTCTTTCTTGCCCCATGAAAAAGAGAATCATATAATATATTTCTTTTCCATCTTCTTGCAGGTCAGCTGCTTGTTTTTAGGTCCTGTTCAATAGCATCAAACTCCCAGTCACCAATCTCCTCTGCCAATTCATCTCCACTAAACTGACCAATTTCCAGCTCTACTTTTGTCGGCTCTGCCTCAGAGTCCAATGCATTCAGTCTCTTAGTCATGGCCTCATCTTGTTTCTCTTCCAAAGCCACAGTATTCTGTTTTGAGTCAAGGAATGGACTTTGATGGGGACCATTGCTGGATGGTGTCTCTAACTTTCGAGTTGGAGTCTCGATTTCTAATTTCGGTCTTGTAATTGATTCAAATTCTTCTTTTATTTTCTCCAGGTCATCAAACAGCTCTTTGACCTTCTGATCATCTTTTCTGGATGAGAAGTGTCCCAGGTGTTCTTTTTTAAGTGAGATGGATATTCGTATTGCAAGCGATTAGGAGGGGAACAAACATGATAAAGACTGCATGCATACCTAAAAATGCCTTCACTCTGATTGCAAAACTGCCTTTTCATTGTGTCCACAACACTTAAAGTGGTTACGAACTGGAGCAAACAAATAAACATGGAGAATCATGTATTTGTTAAGTAGACAAGAGGTCGAACTTCGTGAAACAAGATCCTACTAATCGTGGAAGGATATAAAATTTGACATCAGTATATTAACAACAAAGAGAAATGATAGTTGCAGTCGTGAGTATGCAAGTACCGTACAATCACTTTGAATAAATACAGGACCCACATGAAAAAATAATAATTTTTTAATAGTAGACTCCACTCTTTTTCAAAGCGACTACATGGCGCTTGCGCATTTCACGACTGTGTGTAGCATTACTAATTAACAAAACTAAGTAAGAGATTAGGGGGCGTGGGGAAAGGAAAGTCATGCATACCTTGGCTTCAATATTCAAATATTTTTCTTCAAGCTTTTTTCTTGGATTTGTCACTTTTGAACTTTCATCATCTATTCTAGGAGATATTTTGGACCTGATTCAGACAAACAATACTAGGCTTGGTTTAACTTAATATTTTTTTTTTTTTTTTTTTTTTTGTTAGTATGTTAAAGTAGGTTTTGAAAATTGAGTAACAAAATTTTAATATGAAGAGAACAAAATACCCTTGACTAGAACCCAAGTCGTCGACAAGTTTCCTGGTATGAGCTATGGAAGGCTTCAACATTTCCTAATTTTATATACACGATATATATGCTTGCTAATTAGAAAAGATACTGTGTCACCATGACAGATTAGAACAATCTTGCTGAGATGAATAAATGAATACCTTGTAAGTAGAGAGAAGATTAATAACCAGATTCACAAAGTTGTCTCCATATCTCTCCAGTTCACCACTTGAGCATGCAATAAGGAAAACACCACCAAATAAAAGAAATCATGTAAAAAATATGCAGGCACATGAAACATAGAACTGAAATTAGCAGATATTAATACAATGTTCTGAACTATGGTCTTCAAAACTATACTTATAAAAGGAATAAAAAAAGAGACCATATATCAAACATACATACTTGACCTGCATCTCCCGTTGCTCTGTATACAAGGTCTGGTGAACCCAGGTATCTTCCAGAAAAGTGACCCATGTATCGACAACATTTCTTTCTACTCGACAATAAGAAATGGATCTCAACAGCTCATCTTCCTACAATAGATCAATGTTTAAAGTACAAAATATCAGTGTAACGAGATGGATTTAGCCATTTTGAGCTATTTAAGTTTATATTTCTTTGAGTAATCTAAAGGAGATGATATGAGGAAAGCTATCATACCTTTGTTTTCAAGTGTGTAAGAATCTCACTACTTGCTTCATCAAAATTCTCTCTTTCTTCTCTCACATTGTTTAACCGTGCATTAGCAACAGCCAAAGAGTTCTTGACCTACAATAAATACTCATCTAATCAAATTAAAGAATAATGGAAAGACCCGGTGGAATTGATGTTGCGCGCGGGGGGAGGGTGGGGGGGAGAGGGGGGTGTTGAACTGACATTGGCAATTTGTTTCCTTGCAAGTTCAACAAACACATATATAGGTGGAATATGACACACTCAGCATACTTAAAGTAACCTTGAATGGATAATAAAATGAAAGAATATGCAGAACTAACATCAATGGAACATCTCCTAAAAACCTTCTTCACACTTGAGAAATAACAACATAATCAGGTAGAACAAAAAGTAACCTTTTTCAATTTAGCTTCAAGTTCATCTCTTTGCTTTTCAAGTTCTCCAATTTCCACCATCAGTTCCTGGAAATGCATAATAATTAATGTTAAAAGCCTTTGCAATGTAGTGGATCATATTCTGTTTTAAACTCCATTGCCAAAGAACTGTTCACTACATATCAGATAAGGATGGGAAACTTTTCAAGGGTATCAAATATGTTGGTTTTTCATTAATTAGTCAATAAAGATAGGGAGTCGCATAACCAAAAATCTGTCATTGGGGGCGCCATGCGAATACCATAACAATTATAATATATTATTATTGTATATAAACCCCAAGGGGTAGGTCCAAGTGGTGAAGGCCTTGGTCTTGGAGTATCACCCCCTTCAAGGTCCAAGGTTCAACACCTCATGGGTGTAAACAATCCTTTGGGGTCACACCCTTGGGTGAAAAGTCAGCGATTTAACTAATTCCGTGTAGAGAAACTTTCGAGGGTGCGGTGCACATGACCATGGTTTACTCTGCAGGGGTGAGTCCAAAGGACCCTGTCTTGGAGACGTTCCGGATATCTAAAGAAAAAAAGAAAAAATTATTGTATATAGCAAAACATATATTATCAAGATGTTTATCAACCTAGGAAGTCGCCCATGGTCCTTGGATGTATATTGCCCCATACTAAATGTAATGGATAGCCTCACAGACCTAGCTAGCTGCCTATCCTTCTTTCCCATGCCAAAAGGTGTCGTTTTCATTTTTCAAGCATACAGGCAAGCAAAGTTTCCTGCCAAAAGAAGTTGCACGTTTTTCATTGAATGGGTTTCCATTATTACCCCCCGCCCCCTCCCCAGCCCCCTTGATGGTTTTGCCACCCCCTCGCGCGGATGGGTTGCACATTTCTCGTTTCTCCACATCCACAATTTCAAAGTTCAATGAAACTAAAGGGAATGGAGAAAAATCAAACAGAGAAAACTAAAAGAACAAGATAAAAATTGAAGAGGACTCGAGAGGGAATGGTGAAAGGTTGCGCATTAAGCTTTGTTTAAGGGATGTTTTGGAATATGCATACATACACAGATATATATATATATATATGTATATATATATATAATAACAGAAAACGGATACACAAGCATAGAAAATTACTATGTACCACAGAAGCAAAGATGACTGGTATCATCATCTTATCACGAGATGTCATGTGCCGTTAAAATTATTTTAAGTACTAATAGTGCTTATCAATGGCATTGATATATTCCTGAAAGAGAGTCCCTTAAATCAATGCTTATTGATGAGGAAGAAACATTACTTCTTCAGTAGCAATTTACCTTCTCAAGCTGGGTAACTTCATTGGCTTTAGCCACACGAAAATTGAGAGCTTCTTCTTTCTGAGACCTATTTGAAATATATAAGTAAAGAATAAGAAACATTTAACTAAAGTGAAACACAAAGGGAAGGAGGTAAACAGAAAATTTCAGTGCAAGCAACAAAAAGGCTCATGAAAAGCCATTCTATTGTCAAAACTGCAACCTTTCCATGTCCAATTTTAACAAGGCAAAAAGTATATCTGAGAAGAAAAACTTCCTGACGTAAAGATCTTATTTATAGAGATAGGATTGTTTAATTGGGACACTGTTACAAGTTTGTGGCCCAAGTTACCTTGCATCAGACCCACACGGACTTAATTTCTCCCATGCAGGCATGTGACAAATCCATTATTTTAAAACTGATGTGGTATGCCTTTTTTCATTTCCCTTTCCACGTTTCTTCTTGGAGAGCAGTCTTAAGGTTGAGCATCACCACTTAGCAAGGCTCTTGAACATAAACTTCGTAACTTATTGAACCATGGCATTGGCAAGAAATTAGAGATGTTTTCTGTATTTACCCACAAGTGTGATGATGTCACATCCAGGTTTGTAGCATGAAGTCTGTTTCTACATTGATTTATTCTAGTTTTTTGCTCGAATTGGTAAAAGAGGGGATGCATAAAGATAATGAGATGCCTTATCCTATTTTGGCATATGTAACTTATGTTGTAACCCAATAAATTTAGTTACGGATGACAAATATTTCCCCTTTATTGTCTTAAAGAAACCATGGGCATCCCTTATCCTAAAAAAATATAAGTAAGCCATCACAACGCAAAAGCAAATCCATCCACTTATACATGCACTTGTAAGCATATGTGGCTATCCATACAAACACATACCAACTCAAGTAGGAAACTTAAAAGCAAGTTCTGAGGTACAATATGAACCTGTGGTCTAAAATCCGCTTTTCAGCTTTCGAGTTAGAGTTAGCCAGAGATTCCGATAATACTTTCAATTTATCAACCTGCACATATGGCATCTTCAACTATCAACCACAGAAAACTATGATAGAGTAATCATGAAGAATTTGCATAAAGCGAGCAAAGAGTTGCACAAACTATCAATAGTGAAATTTGAAATAAAAGTGCTAACGATGAGTTTAAAACCAATTGCATAATTCTATGATTTTAATTTATTTCCCAAACACACCAAAATGCATGAAAATGCCAGTATTAGACATGGATGACACATTTAGTCGGATATGTCTAGGAAGGAATAAAGACAGTAGCACGACCCTAATTCAGCCAACAAAGGGGAAGCATCAAGTATTCTTGAATTATAGGTATGACAGCCTGAAGTCAGTCTGAACCGATATTTCCATATCATGAACATAGAAAATTGTAGCTGCACCAGAAGAAGATACTATGGTAGTGCTACAGCACCAATGTCATAACATCTGTCACTCAGAGGCATGGTTAAGCTTATTGTATACCAGCCATCTATGAAATAGCATATGAAGAAAATTTATCAAAGATAATGCCGACAAATGAGTCAAATATTAGAAGCTTTCTTCACAGTTCTGTTCCTTCCATACAGAATCAATGTTGGTGCTTACCCAATACCAGAAAATAACTTCTGGCTGGGTTATTTGGGACACTTCATCTGTGCCCTAGGTAAGATAAATGAAAAACTAACCTATTATCGTTGGACTCAGTTGAGATCTTTCATCATACATAAAAAATAAAATAAAAAATAAAAAAATGAGACCTTTTCAGCATGAAGTGCTGGAGAATCACCAATGCTCAAGGACTTTTTCCTCAGTAAAAGTGCCTCCAACTGGAAACATAGTTGAATTTGTGCAATTGCTTCTTGTGGAGCCTGCAAGGAAACCAGAGATTCAGTTTCAATCATTTTTCACAAAATTATACTTGATTATCTGATTGAGAAGCAGCCTAGTGCTGCCCCAAGATTGCGAATTAAAATGGAAACTTCATAAAAAGATCTACGGGTGCCTTGAATGGTCAAGAAATCGAAGTTTAGCTTTACTTTCATTAAGAAAGACAGCTAAGATGCTCTTGCTTTCCTTTTTAAAGAGAAGTGAGCATTCATTGCAAAATGACTTCGGGGATGTTTTTTTTCATGAATGGTATAAAAATTATTATGAATAGTTGTGAAAACGTTTTTTGAAAATGTTTTGATAGAGTTTTAAAAAAGTGGTGCGACTAATTGAAAATACAGTTGGATGTCAAAATTTTAGGGAAAAATAATTTTTTCTTTTGTTAGTTGTAAGTTAAATACACTCCTAGTGTTTCTTACATTTACAACCTGATCCTTCACCCCATTCTCTTGAGGAGAGAAAGTACCATATAAGGCAAAGTTAATTAGCGATATGCTGAACTTAAAGTATTATAAGTTGAAAGAAAATTTTTAATTTTTCCTGGAATTTTATCATTGTATCATCTCAAACTTTTTTTTTATTGAGTTGAACTTCTGAAAAAAATAAACTATAAAACTTCTATATGAACTTTTTTTTTTCTTCATGTATTAATAAATTTGAAAAGTCAAATACAAACGCTATAGAAATTAAGGTAACTGTACAGTAGGAGTAGAAATGTCTCAACATTAAGGTAAAAATAACTATGTGCAGATACAAGGATTATTAGAGTCAAAGTTAATATTGACCGGATAGTTTACTAATCTAACCAAAAGTGTAATATTAATAATAATAATAACAAAAACAACAATAGAGACAATGGAAATTTCCCATTAAAATTGCAAAATGTTGCCTTTCTCCAATCATTTTTATATATCAAAGGTAAGGCATCACATCAAAATTGTCAAATGTGATATGCCTCCAATCATTTGTAGAAATGTTATATTTGACAAATTGCATCTGTTATGTCCATGTTGGTGTGTGTGAGATGAAGAAGATCAAGCTCACCTCTACCACTGCAGAAGTTGTTTCTTCATGAGATCTTTCACAACCTTCGCCTGGACACTGAGATGCATTCATTTTATCAAGTTTTTCCTTTAGAATACCAGCTTCAGCATCTATTCTGAGAGCAGACACCAGTTCACAAAAAGCAGCGGACAAAACATTAAAAGCTCCAATTACCATTTGTGTGATGATAAGCAACCATGAGTTGGGAAAGAAATTAAACTCAAGCATGATTTGAGAGTAGTTGCTAAAACATATATGCATGGTCACATATGACTCTAGCTATATACCACTTACTGATAGGAGAGCAAGGACCAATACTGAAGGGAAAGTATTCCAGAGGCAAACGGAAGAAAACACACCCTCCACATAAAATCCACAAAGTGGATATAATACACTATATCATTGGTGGAACATCAAAGAGTGAAGCACTACTTTGTCAAAGCTCAAGCAAGCAACAGTCATTTGACACATAAAATGGTATTGCAGATAAGCAAAGTTCCATCTCATCAAGGTTTAAAAATGTAGCCACAAAAGATCTGTTCCATAACTGCACGAGTAAACATGGTGCTACATGCTGATTCATCAGACTCATCAGAAATCAAGCATATAACAGTTTATTTTTTTTATATGTAAATAAGGTATATTACTCCAAGAATAGGCCTAGCCCAGTATATACAAAAAACAACCCTGACTAGGAGGGTGCAAGGGAAACAAGAAAATCATGAAGGGCCATGCCATTGAAATCAACAGCATAGGACCAAGTATGTAAAGTGGTATAAAATAGAGCTATAAGTTCCTCTAGCAATCTCTCCTTGTCCTCAAACGTCCGTGCATTACATTCCTGCCATAGACACCACATGACACACATAGGAATCATTTTCCAAACTGCTGAAATCTGATGTACCCCTCCCATACTTGGCCAACTAGTCAAGGCTGCCACCATAGTCTCTGGCATAACCCAACCCAACTCTACTCTACCCAGCACCCCATCCCATAAAGCCCGTGCTATGTCACAATGTAACAATAGATGATCCACTGACTCGCCCCCTCCCCTACACATACAACACCAATTTGCTATAATAATTATCCGCTTCCTCAAATTATCGGTTGTGAGAATCTTGCCCAAAGATGTTGTCCATACGAAAAAAGCTACTTTGGGAGACGCCTTATGTCTCCATATCCTCCTCCAAGGGAACCGAATGTTGGGATTTTGGATAAAAGCCTTATAAAATGAACGAACTGAAAAAACACCTTTCTTGTCGGGTACCCACCACAATCCATCTTCTTGTACATTGCTTGGTTTCACGGAGTATAGAAGACTAAAAATTAGCAAAACTGTTCATCTCCCAATCTTGCACAGCCCTACTAAAACTAATATTCCAATGAAGTTGCTCTCCCGATATTCACATAATCTCCACTATTGAAGCCTCTTTGACACTAGCAATTTGGAATAAGGAGGGAAATGCATCTTGTATAGCAGTATCTCCACACCAAATATCTTTCCAGAATTTAATCATGGATCCATTGCTCATTAGAAGACGATTGTGATGAAGAAAGACCATCCATCCTCTTCTAATATGTTTCCACAACCCCACTCCATCAACTCCTCTAACTTCTTTAGTGCACCATCCCCCCCATATACCACCATATTTGCACCCAATCACCCCTCTCCATAAGGCTTCTGGCTCCTTATTGTATCTCCACAACCATTTGTCAAGTAACGCCCGATTGAAAGTCCTCACATTTCTAATACCCAGACCGCCGTTGGATATTGGGCGACATACCGTTTCCAACTTAACCAGATGAAATTTAAACTCCTCCCCCAGACCGCCCCACAAGAAGTCACGTTGGAGTTTCTCAATCCGGCCTACCACACTTGCAAGTATAAAAAAAAGAGATAGAAAGTAAGTAGGTAAGTTAGAGAGTGTATTCTTAATCAAAGTAAGCCTACCACTTTTTGACAGGTACAATCTCTTCCAACACGCTAATCTCTTCTCCATTTTCTCAATCACTAGCTCCCATACAGCAGACATCCTTGCACCAACCCCCAACGGAAGACCCAAATACTTCAAAGGTAGAGAGGCAACCTTACAACCCAACTCATGAGCCAATTGCCGTGCATTAGACACCGCACCGATTAGCACCAATTCGGACTTATCAAAATTCACTTTTAAACCAAACACTGCTTCAAAACACAGTAGCAACACCTTTACAGCCCGCGCCTGATTCCAATCTGGATCACAAAATACAAGCGTGTCATTTGCAAATAATAAGTGAGATATGTTAATAATGCCCCTATCCGGGGTTCCAACCAAAAATCCTTCCACGAAGCCATGATGGGTCAAAACTGAGATCATCCTGCCCAATCCCTCCATCACAATAACAAATTGTAGAGGCGACACCGGATCGCCTTGTCTTAGGCCTCGCAAACTATGAAAGAAACTCGCCAGACTACCATTAATCAACACAGAGAATTTGACCGTTGAGATACACCACCGGATCCATGACCGCCACCTCTCTCCAAACCCACATCTCCCAAGCAGATCGAGAAGGGAAGCCTAGTTAATATGATCATACGCCTTTTCCATATCTAACTTGCATATGATCCTTGTGGAGCCTGCCTTAATTCTACTGTCTAAACATTCATTAGCAATAAGGACCACATCAAATATTTGCCTACCTTTAACAAAAGCATTTTGGGGCTTGGTGATAATCTTCCCCACCACCTCACTAAGGCGGTTGGCTAACACTTTGGAAATGATCTTATACACCACTCCCACTAAACTAATGGGGCAATGCTCAGTTATCTCGCTTGCCCCCACATTATTAGGGATCAATGCAAGGAATGTAGAATTTAAGCTTTTCTCAAATTTTCCAACCACAAAGAGCTCTTGAAACACCTTCATGATATCTTCCTTAACAACATCCCAACAATCTTGGAAGAAGCCCATGGAGAAGCCATCCGGCCCCGGCGCCTTGTCCTTGGACATTTTCTGCATCACTTCCGCCACCTCCTCTTCCTCAAAAGCCCTCTCCAATCGAGATATCACTCGTTCCAATGGCATCAAAAACCAAACCATCAAGGAACGGCCGCCAACACATTGGTTCAGTTAGGAGTTGCTCATAGAAACCAACTATGTGATCCTATATAACCTGTTCTTCTCTACACTCCACACCATCAATCTTCAGCATCTCAATATTATTGTTCCTCCTATGAGAATTTGCAACACAATGAAAGAACTTGGTGCTTCGGTATCCTTCCCTGAGCCACAAGACTCTTGATTTTTGACGCCAAGAAATCTCTTCTAGCAGAGATAATTCTCTCAAGCTCCTCACCCAACAAAGACTTTCGAGCTACTTCATCTTGGTTAAGGGGTCTAGCCTCTTGCATCCACTCAATTTCTTGAATCTCCATCAATTTACCTTTCTTGTTTGCGCCTACATCACCAAAAGATTGCACATTCCATAGTTTCAAATCTCTTTTTAGCGCTTTCAATTTACTTGCAAGGACAAAACTAGGCTGGAACTGGTACGAAGACCACCATTACCTTACTCTTTCAACGAAGCCTTCAGATTTTAACCACATATTTTTGAATTTAAAATACCTTCAACCGCCTCGGATACCACCACAATCAAGCAGGATAGGCCAATGGTCCGAGCTAATACGCGGCAAACACTTTTGCCAAACGTCTGGAAAGTGGCTCTCCCACGCAGGAGAAATGAGAAAGCGATCCAGTCGTGACCAAGTTTGATTATTAGCCCACGAGGCGAAGCCACCAGCTAATGGCAAATCTACCAAACTCAAATCCGAGATGCACTCAGAGAACTCTATCATAGCTGGCCGCCCTCTTATATTACCGGAAGACTCACTTGGAAATCTAGTGACATTAAAATCTCCCCCTATACACCATGGGAGGTTCCACCAACTGTGAATTCCCGCCAGTTCTTCCCACAAACATACTCCGATACTGTCTAGATTTGGACCATAAACGCCTGCAAAGGCCCATAAAAAATTATCTGACACACTCTTAAAAGAGCATGCGACCGTGTATCTCTCTATATACTCCTCCATTTTCTCCACCACCCTTTGATCCCACATCACAACCACTCCTCCAGACGCCCCATCAGAAGCTAAATGAACCTAGTCCACATGAGCTCCACTCCACAAACTTCTCACAATTCCCCTATTGATCAACTTCAACTTAGTCTCCTGTAAATACACAATGTCCGCCTTCCAATCACGAAGCAAATTTCTAATCCGAAGACGTTTATTGGCCTCGTTGAGCCTACAGACATTCCACAACACAATTTTGGGCATCATGGAGAAAAGGCCAGCCCCTTCCCTTTCGGCTTGCCTCCACTGGAGCTACCCTCAGTGTTCAGCGACCATGTCAACCTTTTAAACTCCCGTTGTTTTTTCGAAGCATTCTTCTGATGTTGTTTGTGCCCCGCTTTGATGGCCGCTAGCAAGGCCATAAATTGATCTTCGTATCCTTT
Source organism: Juglans regia (assembly GCF_001411555.2). NCBI lineage: Eukaryota > Viridiplantae > Streptophyta > Magnoliopsida > Fagales > Juglandaceae > Juglans > Juglans regia. Next base: position 4,375,141 of record NC_049904.1, read on the forward strand.
ATTTCACTCCCACAATTTTCTATATTTCTATAACCTTATCAAAAACCCAGTCCGAGACTCTGGACTGGGATGGGAATAAAAAATTCAAAGGGGTCGGATCCTTGCTAACCCCTGAAAAATCTCAGGTCTTCTCCACCACCGAGGATTCTGTCAAACCTAAATAATCACTCAAAGTCAGTGTATTTTCTTCATTTGAAATCACCCCTTAACAGAATCATATTGGGACAAACCCATCTCAGAATCCGAAAGCTCCCCATCCCTCACGTCCACCTCAGAGTCCACAAGAAAACCCTCAAAGTGGTTCGCCGGTGTCCCCCTCCCCTCCCCTTTTTTTATCGGCACTATCTGTTGCTCCAAGGATGGAGAAAACCCTCCCCCACGAGTCGCAACAACCATCGCGGCACCCAAACCTTCATTCCGAGCACCCCAAACTTGAGGATCGTCGTTGGAGAGTGCCACCGTCATCATCGGCACTTTCTGTTGACCCCCCGACGGCGACGGGTGAAGCCCTAGGGCTTTCTCGTGCCAACTGGGCCCTGTGCTGAGGCCCAACCTCAGTTCTATGAGCCCGTAAACTTCCCTTTCGGCCCAACCTTCCTTCAAATAGAACCCACATTTTTATTACTCTAGTGGGCCAATCCCTTTACGCTAGGCTGATGAGAATTCAATAACAAGCCCGGCTCCTCATTCTCCATCTCCTTGTGAATGCCTGTATCCTTATTACACCCGACCATTACCCTCAACTCCCTAAGTTCCTTCTGCAAATACCATATTTGGCTCTTCCATCACCCAACGCACATCCCTCTCCATCTCCCTGCCACCATCTGCAAAACGTACACCTAGTGGAGCTCGAGGCATGCGTCTGTCAGAGTTCCAGTCCCCGTCTCGCTCCCCATACGCTACAAGTGCCTCCTTGTACAACCGTGCCATCTCCACCTTCGGCCTCACCTGAGTACCGACAGTAGGAGCACCCTTTGCTCTCCTCACCTGCAACATCTCTCCCAATGCCTCCTTCAACCTTTTCCACCCTCTCCCTCCCTCCCCTTCCAGAATGATGATGAAGTTTCTCCTTCACCCCTCCCTATATTCTGCCACCCTCACAAAACAACCTCGGCTATTGGAGCATCTCTATGCAAGATAACTGCAATAACCCTCTCTAATGGAGCTGTAAAACTACTTCTCCCCACTGAAGCAGACCTCCAACGCCTTGACCAACCACTGCACAGTTCTATGTTCCACCAGTAGTTCCTGCTTCCTGCTCCACCCCCTCTCTATTATACGAAATAACCCACCTTCATTGCTAAGAGTGAATAATTTCGATTCAATCCCCACCACTCTAAAGAATCCCATCACAACCAACTCAAACTTGCACTAGCAAGATCATTAGTTTCAACAAGGAAAAATATCGCAATGTGTATGGAGAGGGCACACTCTCTCTCTCTCTCTCTCATACTATACACTTAGGACACAATTGAACTCATTTATATAACAGTTTATTCCATGCATAATTAATATCTGCAACTGGATATAAACTAAAGTGCAGAATCATCACAGCCCTGACTTTCAGCTATATAAAGCAAGTTCCAAAACTACCTTTCAAGATCAGCATTCATTTTCAACCCTGTAATTGCACCTTGAGCATATTGCAGCAACTCTTCTCGCTTAACCTAAGAACAAGAAAACAAATGGAAAGGATGAATGGAGAGATGCATATACGCAAACATATTCAGCTCTAGTGTCATTGTAAAATGTAAACAACATCAAACATTTTATCTGTGGTGCACAATAATGATGCTAAATAGGCAAGCCTGGCAACATTTTGAGTGCTCTGTAAAAAAAGATAACTAGTACTGACAAATCAAATAGAACAATGGCCAGAATCGGATCCAATGAAAATAATATTTTCTATGTACAGAAAGAAAATCTATGTCAATCTGCAATTGAAAATATCAATGCTTTTCCATCACCAATGACAATAACTTAAATTTATAAAGCTTCTTCAAACTCCTAGTGAAGAACTTCTACAAATTAAATTGTGCCAGCATCTCTATGATATGATAATGAGTTCATGCGTATGTTCCTCATGATAGTCAGGGGCCTAATGCTTATGCAATTTCTATGTAAATAGATGTCCTGGGCATGCATCTAATGTCTTTACCAGTACTTCATCTTGGTAGCCTGAGAATGCTTTCGCCAAATCCTGTACACTGCTCATTATTGCATTGTGAACTTCCTTTCCTCCTGAAAGACAGAGCCTGTACAAACCATACCACAAGAAAGTTTATATCTAAGTCAAATAATACTAGGCTGAAATATGTGCTAATCATCTTTTTTTCCAAGAATGTGATTTCAAGGGAAAAAAAAAAAAAGAATAGGCCAAAGCGCTGTAATCAGACATTATAAGAAAATTGGAAGATATAAAAAGTCACCGATATATCTCCAGAAGTAGTGAAACTTCCTCCTCGTTTGGTGCTTCAAGAATCTGATTCATACAAAAGAGTTAACCTGCGGTTAAACTCCATGGATCAGCAAATACAAAACCAGCAATGTTAATAACAATGACACTAAAATTAGAGGTAAGGTAGGAAGAGAAAAAGTATCACAAAGCCACAAATTTCTACTAGCCTAACACCCAAAAATTTAATAATAATTTAAAAAGAATCATCAAGTAGTAAGATCTTATTTTCCTCAACTATAAATCAGAAAAACTTCATATGTACTTCGAATATGTCCCTACACAGTACAAGTGTTATTAAAACATAAACAAGAGGGTTCCACTTGATCAGCAGAGAACATCCACATTCCAGGTGAACTTTCTCCTTTGGGATACGATACTACAATACCCATTTATTTAGTAAATTAAACACCTCCTTCAAGATCCATATGTGCTATCGATTTTAAACCTATAATCCTAACTTCACCACCTCCACTCAAGAGAAAGGGAGAAGTACCATTATAGAAACGTATAATCCTTTCTTGTCAATGGGCATCTAGTGTGGGCTAGTTGAAGATTTCGAAGACTGAACCATTGAAAATCTTCAAAATTCTTATGGGAAGCATCGATGTGTTGTTCGACTTACCATGGACAACGTTATACCTTCAAGAGCTTGGCTTTGAAGAAAGGCATCACGAAAATTCCTAAGTTCACCACCCATGTCAGAGTCAACATAATAAACCTGTTCACCATTATATGACAATTAAGAAAAAAATAGCTTAAAAAATACAGTGCAAAACGCACAATGTGACCAAAAATAAATCTTATATGAAAAACCACAATAGTCAAACTGAAACACCCACCGCTTAGGAAAAACCAGCTAATGGTGCTCCCTAAAAATTTCTCACAACCAACAAAACATTCACATATACCCAAAAGAGAGACAAAATAAGATCCAAAACCGGTTTGCTTCTCACCAAAGCAGCTTTTCTTGGAGAGTCATTAGATTCATCAGAAGCAAGCTGTTCTTCGGGACTTTTTTCTATGTCCTCTCCAGAAACCACGGATAGACTCTCTATTTCTTTAAGGGCCACCAACCACCTTCTTAGTAATTGAACTCTCTCTGTCCCCCTACACGACACAGAAACCTCTTCCAATCGTTTCATGGTGAGCTTAAAGCTTTTCAAATTCCCAGGACCCTGATCGAGAACTTCAAAATAAATCTCAAAAATACAAGAGAATAAAATCATATGGCATAAAAAATTAAAACACCAACAACAACAACAACAATGTGGGAACATGACACATGAGCCAGCATTGCTTCTAATTAACTAATTTCCAGTATTGGAATAATAATGACAATAATAATAATAAGGACAACAAAAGGATATTAATGCAAAACCCCAGCCGGCAGCCGAGAGATATAGGAAACAAATAAGCTAAAATTGAAATTTATATTGCATGATAGCAGAACGTATGTCAAAATAATTTTAAATTTACAAACAATAGTATGTGGAATGAGAATTATTATAAGGATGAATAATAAGAAGAAGAATCACAATGCGGTCATGGATGATCTTGACGCCCTCGGAGACGGCATAGCCGGCGTAGTTGCGGACGGTGCGAGTGAAGTTGTTCCGGCCCCCAGCTTCCACTGCTTTGTTCACCGCTGTTCTTATCCACGACATTGTTATCGCCTGTCTCTTTGTGTTGACACCACTTTTTCAGGCAAAATGTAGGATGGTACGAGAATCTGAGAATGGAAGCTATCTGGGAATTAGACAGTATATATATTAAGGATGAAACAAATTTTCATATTCGTTTTTTGTTATAAATATTGTCGTGGACTTTGTTGTTAGAAAGAGCCAGTTGGATCGAGAGAAATGGTCGGGGATGGAAGAAGAAGAAGTCAACAGCTTTATTCAGCGCGCCGGTGCAGTGAACGTTTGTATTTTTCTTTACTTTTATTAGTTCATTTCGATTCCCATGCCTCTCCTTTCGCTTCCTAACTTCATTTCTCCATTCTCATTCTCTTTCTCTCTCTCTCTCTTTCTCTTTCAAGTCCAAACATTTTTCTTCTTTAAATTCCTAAATAATTTGTTATCTATTAAAAAAAAATTATTTTATATCTAACGATAAAATAAGATAATCTATTAATAGTAATGAAATAATATGTAAATAGTAATAAAATAATTTACGTTAAAATTTTTAAAAATGAAAGAGAAAAAAACTAAATAAAGATATTATAAATTTTAAATATTTTTAAAATATTATTTTTTTAATATTATTTTTGTTTTGAAATTTAAAAAAAATAAATTATTTTTTATATTTTATTTAAAAATTTAAAAAAATATATAATTAGATAATAACTAAATAAAAAAGTTAAATATTTAAAATTTAAAAATAATTATATTTATAATGTTTAAATATTAAAATAAGATAGGATGAAATAAGAATAATGACTCTTGCTATTTAAACTTGACCTTAGCAAATAAAGTACAAACAATCCAAGCGACTTTCGCATAATAAAAACAAAAGTAATACATGTACAATTCATTTTATAATTTTTTATTACATTCATGTTTTAAATTGAAGATGTTTTTTTAATACGATATTATTTTTTATAATTTATTTTACAAAAATATCTCTAATTTAAAATTAGGATTTTGCAAAGAATTGTGAATATAATTATAGGTGTATCATTTTATTTATTGTTATCCAAACAATATTTTTAAAATTTTAGTTATCCACTTTCTAAAATTCCATTAAAAATACGTCTAACAACTTTTATTCAATAACTTTTCATTCTACTAAACACTATAGATGAGTAAAGATGTTAATGAATAGCTCAAGCTCACCTCATGTGTACTGATTCATTTAATAAATCTGTTGTCCATAAACATTAATATTTAGAATAGAGAATTGTTACATATTAACCTATACACCGCACACTTTTCTTTTCTTTTTTTATTTTTTATTTTTATGTCAGACCCATCACATCTATCTGATTTCAATCTCTCTCCTTAATCTCTTTCATCGAATCTCTTCTCTCTCTCATCAACTTCTCTCTTCAAGCTTTCTCTCTTTAACCTCTCTCTCTCTCTCCCCTCAAGCTCTCTCTCATTACCCCCTCTCTCTCATCAAGCTCTCTCTTACCAAACCCCCTCTCTCTCTCATCAAGAGCTCTCTCTTGCCGAACCCCCTCTCTCTCTCACCAAGCACTCTCTATTTCTCTCTCTTTTCAAGCACTCTCTCTCTCTCATCAAGCGCTCTTTCTCTCTCATTGAGCTCCTCTCCTCAAGCTCTCTCCCTCCTCGAGCTTAGTTTTGGGTTAGTTTGATTTTCACTTTTTTTTTCCATTAAATTTTCTACACGCAAGGCAAAAAAATATTAAGAATTTGAAGTCAATTTTTGTGTTTTTATATTTAATTGATGAATCCAGCGATTTTGTATTTGTCGAAAATAAAATCACCGTAAAAAATCTTTAATTACAACAAGTTTTATATCACCGTGGCCTTTTTACATCAAGTTTCACAACTGGTCTTTTGCAGTAATTTTTGTACTTTTTACGATAGAAAAATCTGTCGCAATAGAACAACTGGTCTTTTGCATCATTTTTTCACCTTTTGAGATGGAAAAATCCTCGGCAATATTTTAAAAACTTATTGCGACGTAGGTGGCCTGATGCAAGTAACACTTTGTGGAAATACAATTGTTTGTGGCGAAAAAATCATTTGTGCGGCGAACTTTAGTCGTCGCAATTAGTTTTAAAATTAAACTCCCCGTCTTTTCCCTTTCTTCCCCCCCGATACTCTCGTCTCTCTCTCTCTCTCTCTCTTCTCGCGACTACAATCCTCTTCCCCCGCTGCGAGCTCACCCAAAGCCAGTCCCTCCCAGGCACAACCTCACCCAATCAGTCATCCTCATAATTTTCCTTCAAAAAACCCTAGCCTCCACAACTCTCTCTCTCTCTCTCTCTCAACACGCCGCGCGATCTCAAGGTCCTCCCCCCTCACGCTAGCAGGACGCCCACTTTTCCCCAACCACCCCCACAAGCCGCAATCCACACGTCCTCTCTCGCTCTTCTGGAGACACGATAAGCCTCTCTTTAATTGATAATCAATTAATATATTGTGTGTAATCCTAATGAATTCATGTATTATGTGTAATCATTTGTAAATTCTTTTAGTTGGTGCTATTAGTATATTATCATGAAACTTTCGAGGTGTCTATGTGTAATCCTAATGACTACAATATATACACAATAAATTGCTTTTTATTGTTAGAGGTGTCTATGGGTGAGTGCATGTGCTCTTATTTGCCCTTTTTTTACACCACTACTAAATTTTTGCTTCTCTTTGGTTTGCTTGGCGTATGCAACTTAGGGTATGCCTGTGGCAGGTCTACGGGTTACCACAAATAGGGGGATTACCACAAAAATGGGTCTAGGGGCTTGTTTGTTGATCTCAAAGCTAATGTTCTGCTTAGTACTTCTGCTCCAAAAAATATCATTTTGGATGATATCATTCGGTAACTGAGTTGAAAAACTTCCAACTTAAGCATGCATGCATGGGATATATATCCAATTAGTAATATTTGTGCACCTATATATGTTAAGAAATTATTTGTATGAAATAGTTCATGCTTAAAACCCATTTGTTATTTTAATATGGCTTAAAATGGTTTTTTCATCAAACTAAGCACTGAATCAAATCTGCACATGGGTTTTAAGTGTATTTTTGTGTTGGCAAGTGGAGTATAAATAAGACTAAACCAACTTCTATAATATATTTGCTCAAATATGTTCATGTACCTTCTTAATAATGATGTCAATTGGGGTTTTTTGGATGGTTTTTCAAAATCTCTAGCATGTAAGGAATTCTGGGGATGAAAGGCTAGAAGAAATATTTTTTGAAAAATTCTGGATAACTGTAGAAAATCTCTGTCAACTAAGGAACTCTAAGACAAAGTCCAGAACAAAATTTTTTATAAGTTGTGGTTGTGAGAAGGTTTAGTATTGTTAACTCCTAATAGCTTTTGGTGTTATGACTGGGAAGGAGTTTTGGATTTAAATCTTTTAGTGCAAATCATTTCTAGGATCGTTGAGTCTATGTCAAACATTTCTTTTTTTCCTGGCTATTAAGTTTTAATTTTTTTTCTCAGGTAGGTTGGTCTTGCAGGTTGCTTGGATTGAGCCTCCCATGTTTTGGCCTCTGATTTTCTTCCTGGTATGCTTTACATTTTTACTATGAAGTGCATGGTTTGCATACTTTTCTCTATTTTTGCTGCTGCTATTTGTGGTTCTTTGGTTCTTTCTAAACACCTTATCTTTGGTTCTTTCTTAACACCATATCTTTGGTTCTTCCTTAACACCATATCTTTGTTTCAAATATCTTTGGTTCTTTCTTAACACCATACACTAGCAATGCTGTCATGGCATTTTTGTGGGGCAAATAGGTGCATGAACTAATTATAAGCTGAAAAATACCAAAATGTTATACTAGAAGTTAAGACACATTTTTTCAAGTTGGGGATTCAAAGCAATAAACGAATGAAAATAATGTTGGGTGGAACTTGGCTAAACCCAATCTATGCTAATCAAGTATGATTCAAATGAAAATTGGAATAAAGTGGAGATTTGGTTGCAACAGCGTAGTCAAGGTGACTTATAAAAAAAAAAGGATAGTCAAGGTGGGTTATACCTTGCCAACAAGAACTGCCCAGTTACCTTATAACCATCTTCCTCCAAGCTCTGTGCGCAATAGAAATTGCAATGGTCTTGGTGAAAGCCATGTGTACTTGAAGGAACTTTGATAAAGTTCTTATTATGCTTTGAACAAAGATGCTTGTTGTCAAGCTCTGCCCAGTCACGTTGTCAGGCCTGTGATCTGGTTCCTTGTACATATATTCAAGTAGCTTTTGTTTTATGTTGTATCCACCTCTGATTTAACCAATATCGTGAAGTTTTTCTCCTGCTGTTATTTATAATAATCTGTGATTTGTTGTCTTTAGGCAAAAGTTTGATGATGAGTGAGTGACAAAAGAAGATGGAAAGAGGGCATTAAAGGAGCAACATGGGTGAGAAAGAGGTAACATCTATTATAATGATAATGATACTATAGAAATATATCATAAGGATAATTATATTTCGTTAAGGATAATGATACTTCGTTCGATGGTTTGGAATGCTAGTGAAACGTTTCACTAGTATTTTTTTTTTTTTTTTTTTTTTTAATTTTTGTAACAGATTATTAAAGTCACCACAAAAGGACCCTCTTTTCGTCGAAAATAGATTTTTGGAACGATTAATGTATGTCACAAATACACTTTTAGCGTCAGACAAGAAATTCGTTGGAAAAAGTTTATTTGCAACGATGATTTTCAATGGAAAAGGCTATAGATGGAAAAGGCTATAGATATTTGCAACGATTGGTCGATGGAAATGTATGATTGCGGTGAAAAATATTGGTCACAAAAAGTCCTTATAGTTCCCATAAAATTTTAGGTCGAAACAAAATATCGTTAGAAATTGCTTATTTGCGGCGATTTTTGCAGTATTCACGATGAACAGTTAATTCCGCAAAAACTTTTTCTCAGCGATTTCCATTGGCAAAGAATGCACATTTGCAGCAACTTTTCAACTATTTGCGACAAACTTAATCGCCATAAATAATAAGGTATTTGCGACAATTTTTAGCTTTCGTTGATTAAGAGCAAAAGTGACTATAATTCCGATGAATCTATAGCAAACCAAAAATTGATGGGAAACATCAATTACGGCGATTTTGCCCACTTTTTGCAACAAATTACGGTGTTGCAAAAAGTATTTTTTCTTGTAGTATAGAATTTATAAACCGACAGATGAGAAGATTTACTCTTTTAAGTTATTATCAAGGGCGGACCCACATACTTGGTTGGTGTCTCAAAGTTTTCAAATATCACCAAAAAAAAAACATTTAATGATCTTTATATGAGAGAATTCTATAAAAGTTATTCTCCTAAAATTCTGCTTCTTTTTTCCGCCCCTAGTTATCATATAAATTTAGTTTAGTATACTATATAATATAATATTTGTACATAAAATACGTATATTTTATAATTGGATATTTGGATTTATCATGGCTAGAGGTTAAAATTTAAATAGTATAACTAATATGGTTTACTAATTATAACAATTGTTAGAGGCACAATTTTATGAATTCCAAGTTGTATTCATTGTATTGAGGCAGTGTGTATTTATATATTTTAGAAGGGAATCAATTTAGTTACAAGAGAATAAAGTAAAAAATAAAATAACATAAATTTAAAACTTATTCTAGAATATACTAGAGTAAATGTAAATCAGTAGATTCTATGCTAATATGCCCCCTCGAGTCCAGTGGGGTGTCAACAACAATAAGACTCGTGTGAAAATTAAGAAATTTTTCTAAGACTAAAAGTTTGGTGAATACATCAACCAATTGATTTTTTGAACTACAAAAAGAGACTCAAAGTTTTTGCAACAACTCTATCTCGTACAAAATGATAGTCAATGTCCATGTGTTTGGTTCTAGAGTGATAAACTAGATTAGCTAAGAAATAAGTAGCTCTGATATTGTCACACCATTATATGGGAGGCTGAGACAATGAGATGCCGAGTTCCCGAAGCATGGTTTGTAACCAAATTAACTCAGCAGCAGTAGATGCAAGAGATTTGTACTCAGCTTCTGTGTTTGATCTAGCAATAGTCTTTTGCTTCTTAGAACTCCATGAAAGAAGGTATTGTCCCAGAAATACACAGAAGCTACCAGTGGATCGTCTATCATCTGGACAGTCTGCCCAGTCTGCATCCATGTACACTTGAAAAGTAAGACTTGAAGATGATTTAAAAAATAGACCATGATTAAGTGTGGCCTTAAGGTACCAAAGTAGCCTTTTAACAGCAAACCAATGAGACAACTTAGGACAGTGCATAAATTAACATACTTTGTTTACATCAAAGGCTATATCAAGCCTTGTTAGATATAAGTATTGTAACCCTCCTACAATATTCTTCTGAACATAGTACAATCATCAAATTAAGGAGAATCAAACTTAGAGTGTAACGCCCCGTCCCCGAGGGTCCGGAGAGTTAACTCATAAAACCTGATAATTAACTCTAACAAGGCTAGAGTACTTCCAAACTCAAGGATATATATATTTTCCCAAACCTCAAATCAAACGTAAATACTTCCATTAAATAAACCATATAGACTCATCTATCAAATTTTCAATCCAGCAACTCAAATAAAATCAACTCTTCATGTCTCAAATAACAAACCAGAAATAATGAAACGTTAACATAAGTCTCTATAAATCGTCTAAATCCACTGAAGCAACTTAAGAAACATAAATAACTTCCAACATTAACATTAATACCACGAAATACCCAACAACCATTCACTGTTAATCTTCTCCATAAACTCTAATATTGATCCTCAGCTGAACCATCAATGTCATCTGAAATATTATGGAGATAAGGGGGGTGAGTTATCAACAACTCAGTAAGCAGAGAACATATACCAGTGTATAAACATGAGCATTTATAGAAATCAGAATGCAGAACAAAACATTTTCATTTTCAGAGTGCGGAAGTAGAACATGTTATTAAAATATCAGAGTGAAGATTTAGAAATAATTTCATTCAAAATATTCTTTGGCATAACATAAAAGATCATCATCATCATCAGAACATCATATCAGAACAGAGGCCATGTATAATCCCCGTGGTAGGGTTGTGCATCTGCGGATAGCCAAGCAGAACATAAAACACTCTGTCACCAAGGTGTGCACTCAAAACAGAGACCACTACTATAACCCGTGGCAGGGCCGTATCCACTATTATTACCCGTGGTTGGGCCGTATCCACTATTATAACCCGTGGTTGGGCCGTATCCACTATTATTACCCGTGGTTGGGCCGTATGCCACTATTATCACCCGTGGCAGGGCCATAACTGAACAGAACAGAAATAGAATCAAATTCAGAATCAGAGAGTCATGCCAAAGGTTTTCAGAAATCACGTCTTTTCCAAACAGTGTACTGAACAAAATTTTTCGGAACAGAACAAAATCATATCACCACATAATTTATGCACAAATTTCATATTCGCTCTCATTTTCAAAGTTCAGAAATAAAATATCAAAAATAAGCTCATGTTTACACCAGTCATGACAGAAAATACTTTATTCTTAAACAGAATCTCATGAGTAATGTAGAACAAATAACTGAGGTAGTTCAAATTTCTTTTCATAACAAAACATGCATATTTTTCAAAAAATACCTCAGTTCATTTTATTTTTATGCAAATCTAGCATAGGAACCCCGCTTACCTGAACTTCTTAGCTTTTTCGAAAATTCCTCAAAACGTCGGACAATAATTAATCGTCACCTATAAAATAATCAAATAATTCCCGTAAATTCTCAATCAATCACGTATTTCGTATTTGAACCTAAGAACCTATTTAAATCCTCAAAACCTAGAATTCTAAAAAAATTCCTATAATACCACCATTATCTAAAAACACCAATGTTGTTTTCTCTTAAAATAAACATTTACTTAATAACATAAAAAAAATACTTAAGTGATTTTCTTTAATCATAAATAAAATGTTCAAAATACACTTTCAATAAAATAATCGTTGCACATAGTAAAATTTTAAAAAATACTATATAAACTCAGTACAATATCTAATACATCCCACACAGGGTAAAAATGTAATTATAAGACAAAATATTTCCTAAACTACGGAAAGTCTACGGAACAACAACACAACACACAAGCAACGTGACAACGCCGCGCGGTTGAAGGGTAACGGAGGACCTACCGAGGGAAGTGGAGCTGCGACGGAGCTGGGCGGGTGCGCTAGTGGTGGTGGGTACTGCGGCGGTGCACTGGAAGAGAGAGAGAGAGCTGAAACCGAGAGAGAGAGAGACGGTGAGAGAAAGAGGGAGAGACCGAGAGAATGGAGACATCAACAAGAAATGGCGTGAGCTTACCGGGGAAACAGAGGCTGCGTGCGGCGGACAGGGGTGATGAGACGTCCTCCTCGGCAGTTTCTGTGAGGGCACAGCGCGGAGGGGCTTTCGGTGGAGGATGCTTTCAGCGGCTCAAGGTGGCTGGAAATGCTCTGTTTTTGGATAACAAAACAGAGCAGTCCGATGCTTGCTGAAGAGGCTACGGGAACGCTAGGCGACAGCTTCGCGTGATTGGGCAGTGGGCACGGTGGTTTCGTGTGGGCTCACGGCGGCTTAAGGAGGTATGGACTAGGTTCGTCGGGAAGGCGGCTGCGGTGGCTTCCCGCGGTATGCAACTCGGTGCACGGTAGGCTGAAGGCAGAGGCTTTTCTGTTAACTGGCGTGGTGCTTTCCGAAAGGGTGAGGACAGGCTGCGGTGATGCTGGGGCGGCGTCGCGGTACGCGGATAAGCTTTGGGGTGCTGCACGACTCGGGGTGCGAGGAACCGAGGGGATGGAGGCTGAGGAGGAAAAACTGGGCTATGGTTCCGCGTGGGAAAGCAGCGGCGCGAGCCTTCTTCGTATGAATAAAAATAGACGATTGAACATGAAAAGAAAACCCTAGATGAAAACCAAACGGACGCGGGACGTGCATGAGGGACGTGTGTGTGCAAGCATGCCGTGAACGAAAGCGTGCGTGAATGCATGCTGTGCGACGGACAAAAAAGCCGTGCGAAAAAAATTAAAATAGACGGAAAGAGAGAGAATTAAAAAAATGAAACATGCGGGAAAAAATAAAATAAACGGCCAAGAACTCCAAATTAAAAGAAAACAAAATCGCTACTCAAAATCGTAAATTAAGAACTTAAATAAACAATCAAGTTATAAAAAAATAAATAAATAAAAAAGTAAAAATCTAAAGTCCAACTATACCAATATTGGGTCCGGGTGTTACATAGAGAGCTTAAGGGAAGTTGCCATAGGAGAAGTCATAGGTTTGGCATGAAGCATATTACTCCTAATTAACAAATCCTTGATGTATTTTCGTTGAGACAAAAATAAACCAGAAGCAGAATAATCAATCTCAAGCCCAAGAAAGTATGATAGTCGACCAAGATCCTTAACAGGAAAGGTAGTAGCCAAATCATTAATAAGAGAGTCAATAGCATTCGGTTGTGAAGAGGTGATAACCATATCATTAACATATATGAAAACGAAGATGCGTAGATCAGCATGATTCAAAATAAACAGAGAGCAATATGCACGAGAGGCAGAAAAATTATACCCAACCAACCAGGAATTGAGTTGTGAAAACCAGGCTCGTGGAGCCTGCTTTAGGCCATAAATAGCCTTGTTAAGTTTGCACACGTAATTAGGATAATTCGGATCAATGAACCTTTAAGGCTACTGCATGTAAACTGTATAAGATAATGAACCAATAAAAAAGTATTTTGAATAACTATTTGGTGCAGGGGTCATCCTTGACTAACAGCAAGAGATATTATCAAACGGATGGTGATTGATTTCACTACTGGACTAAAAGTCTCATGATAATCTAATCCTAATTGTTGATGATAGCTTTTGGCTACCAATCTAGCCTTCCTACGTTCAAAAGAACCATTAGAGTTTAATTTGATGCGATACACCCATCGACAGCCAAGAATATTAAAAAAAGGGAGAGGGGGTACCAAACTCCATGTTTGATTTTGAAGCAAGGCAGTGTACTCTTGAGTCATAGCATCATGCCATTCAGAGAACTTGGAGGCAGTTGAAAAACTGGAGGGTTCATCTAGAACAATTACCGTGGTGTTGAGACAATGTCGCCGTGGATAAGGGATCGTGTCATCCGTGACTACTCGTGATCGCGAGGAGTTGGTATAACTTCGAGTAATGATTGGAGATCTTGGTGAAATGAGAGGAGATGAATCATTTCTGGATGGAATGAGAGTGGTTGAATGCGAAGGAGGAGAATCGAGAGCAGAAGGATTTTTAGAAATTGAAGGAATAGAGGACAGGGAATTAGGACTCAAGGAGGAATTAGGGCTCAAGGAGGAATAAAGGAAGGAGATTGAGAATCTGGGCTTGGGCCAGGACCAAGGATAGAGGTTGTAAAGAGAGGGAGTGAAGTATGAGTCTGGGCCGTGTTGGATGGATTGGATAAGTGTTGGGGAGTGGGCTTTGAATGAGAAAGAGGAAAGGATGCCTTATTGAAACTTAAAGTCTATTTGATTTGGGTTCTAGGCACTTATATCCTTTGTAGGTGGTGCTAAGCCCAGAAAAACACAAGATATGGAACGAAAATTTAATTTGTGTTGTTTATAGGGACGTAAGTTGGGCCAACATTCACAACCAAACACCTTTAAAAAAATATAATCCGGATCCCTATTGTAGACAAGAGAATATGGAGATTGATTTTTGAGTATCTTTTAAGGGAGCAAATTGATCAAGTACACATTAGTTTTGAATGCTTCAACCCAATATTTGGTTGGAAGAGAGGCATGGGCTAATAGAGCAAGCCTAGTTTCAACAATATGTCGATACTTACGTTCTACTAGCCTATTTTGTTGATGAGTATGAGGGCATGAGAAACGATGTGTGATGCCAAGTTTGTGACACAGTGGGGTGAGGGGTTTGAATTCACTACCACCATCGGTTTGAAGCATAATTAATTTGGTATTAAACAAACACTCAATAAAAGGCAAGAAAGTTGAGAATACTTGTTGAACATTAGACTTTAATTTCAATGGAAAAAACCAAGTAAGCGAGTAAAGTGATCTCCAAAAAAAATGTAGTATTTAAATCCATTTTTAGAAACTACAGGAGATGGGCCCCAAAAGTATGCACTAACAAGTTCTAAAGGTCTTGTGTATGTGGGCTGATTGGATGAGTGAGGCAATTGATGGCTTTTTGCTAGAGGACATTCGGAACACTTGAACGCAAAGGGAGTGGGAGAAGCAGGCAAACAGTTGGTATGCAAAATCTTAGAGGCAAGTTTAAGGGACGAGTAGCCCAGTTGTCAATGTCATTGAGGGAGAGATATTCGTTCACCAAGATGAGCTGAAGCAGGTGGTTGATTTATTGTTCAAGGGAAGACATACAGTCCATTACGTGTGGGTCTAGTGAGGAGGGATTTCCTTGTCCGATTGTCCTTCACAGAGAAATGAGTGACATGAAATTCAAAAAAGCAAGAGTTATGAACACAAAATTGAAGAACTGAGATGAGGTTTTTGGTGATATTTGGAACATGAAGTAAGTTATGTAAAATGAAAGATGAAGAGCTTGAAGTAAGAGAGGAGTCACCAATGTGTTGAAGGGGAAGGCACGATCCATCACCAACTCTGACTGTCTCGTTACCAGAGTATTGTTTGGTGGATAGGTTGAAGTTGCTTAAATCATTGGTAATGTGGTGGGTAGAAGACAAATCTGGGTACCAAGTGGTGTCAGAAAGGGAGCTAGGCGTGGTGTAATTTGCAGGAAGGATCTGGGTGCTTCTGTTTGAAAGGCATGATCAAATTTGTGCCGACATTGGAGGGCAACATGCCCTGGTTTGTTGCATACTTGACATGTGGGACGTTGTCCACCAGGTGTTTGATGATAGTTGCCTAAAGGAGAAGAAGAGTATCAACCACCACGGCCATTGAATCTACCTCGGCCTATGCCTTGCAGACCACCACAGAAGAAACCTCTACCACGTTGATCTCGACCACTATGGTGCACTGTAATAAACTGAGGGTTCAAAGACATTTTTGGCAGTGTGAGTAAGCTTACTTTCATGAATTAACAATAATTGATATAGTTCATGAAATGAAAGAGGTTCGGATCTTGTAGTGATAGAGGTCACAAAAGATTCATAAACTAGACCTAAACCAGTGAGCAAATAAATGACGAATTCCTTATCTGGAAGTGGGTTACCTGTAGCAACCAATGTATCAGCAAGAGTCTGAACTTTTCCAAAATATTCAGAGATAGATTGATCTCCTCGAGAAAGGTTGGTAAGCTGAAATCGTATTTGAAATTCTTTTGCTTGAGAATGTGAAGCAAACATGGATGCAAAAGAGAGCCAAAGTTCTCTAGCAGTGTTAGCAGAGAGAACATGGCCAATGACAGAATCAGAAAGGAATGAAAACATAACACTGAGTACCAACTGATCTGTATGCATCTTGGAAAGAAAATCTGGCTTGGTTTTTTGTAAGCCATTTGAGATGAGAGATAGAAATTGATCTGGACAAGGGAGTGTTCCATCAATATAGCAATAGAGATCTTATCCTCTAAGGTATGCCGATATTTAAACTTTCCATAGTAGATAATTTTTTGTTATTAGCTTGATGGTAACATGTGAGAAGGAAGAAATAATGGACGAAGTTGGCTGTGGAAGAGAGGAGGAGATAGGCGTAGCCATGGATCAAGGAGACTGCTAGTCAAGCAGCTCTAATACCATGTTAGAGGCACATTTTTCCTGCATTCCAAGTTGTATTCATTATATTGAGGCAGTGTGTATACACTTTACAAGAGAATCAATTCAGTTACAAGAGAATAAAGTAAAGAAAAAAATAACATAAATGTAAAACTTATTCTAGAATATCCTAGAGCTAATGTAAATCAATAGATTCCAATCACTTGTAATTTGTAATTCGATATTATTATATAAATATACAATAATATATTTACAAAGTAGAAGTTAGAGCACTAATATTGACTTGGGCAAATGTATATTGACTTGCATTGGATTATGCAAAGAAAAATATATTTATCATCCTCTGCACCATATACCAATATGTAATTTGTCATTTTTATCATTCTATTTAAATTCACACATGTTGATGTGTAAATATGCGTGTTTGAATAGAATGATAAAAATAATTAGGAAGGCAAGTAGCATTTCTCTTGGCAAAATGAAACTATCTTAGCTTTTAGCTACAGTAATAAAAGGGATTCAACAAATTTGGCCTCAACCGTAGAAAGGTCATCTTAGTTTTTTTATTCTTATTTCGCCCAGCAGAATGGTGAGCATGAGAGCTGCTATACAACATAACTAACTGTTCATCCATTGAAAGATATCACAAAGGTCAGAAAATAGCTACTTATATTTCCTTGACGCATGTTTTCTTCCCACAAATAATACAGGTCAGAAAGAAAGAAAACTTGAAAGAAAATGATACAGGAGGAGGGCTAAATGTCAGAGAATTTTATTCAGAAATGTATCTTATGACCCTATCAAATAAATAAAACTTCCAGTAAAACATTGAGGGCTAGCATTAATTCTGGGATAAAGCCCAGCTGGTACTGGCAAACAAGGAGAATGTTTAGTGTATCCAAATTTTGTGGGACAATGCAAGCCACTGACCGCGTTGGTACTATAAATCAATGTCTGCCACTGGCATTTTCCAATAATTCCACGAGTTATAATCTTCCTGCATGGGCATCAATAATCAAAGGTTTCATGAAGATTGCAGATCATGAAAAAAGATATGCGTAAGACAACACCCTTTCCACCTCCATCGACCCAAAGAAAAACAATAAGGTCAAAAACTAAAATAATCTTGTTGTTTTGCTCAATAGACAAATTAGTTTCTAAACTCTAAAATTAAATTTTTTACTCCCTACCATTGCATCATTTGATGCTATCACTTCTTCTGTCACCCTCCAATTGGTAAATCGTTTGAAACGCCACATCAACACTATTAGATGCTTGACATGTATCTATTAACAAGTTACGCGTAAAAACATCCAATAAAAAAACAAAAATAATTTTGTTTACAAATATTTGTTTTAAGAATTTAAATAAATATATATAAAAAAAAAAAACTGCAGTAGAGGGGACAACAGCTCCTCCAGACAGCAACCCTTGGAGGGGCCAACACCACTCTAGGTTCCCTTTCACCTTCTTTTGGTTGGGAGGGGCATGGAGGAACCAACCACAGAGGGTGGGGGTCCCCTCAACCGTTGTGACTCAGTGGCACAACCAATTTGTGAGCCCTCATGAGATTAGATATTGGTCTTGATGTAGCATTTCAAACGGTTTACTAACAAAAGGGTAGTAGAATGAGTGATTTCATTGATTGTGCAATGTTGGAGTAAAAAGTTCAACTTTAGAATCCAAGAGCCAATGCCCACTAAGCAAACCACAGAGAGAATTATTTCAGTGTCTTAACCCAAACAAATATTTAATTGTAAGGTTATCTTACCTGCTCAACCAATGAAGTTGGTGGGAACATGTCATTGACAAGAGTGTGCAAAGATGTGTATGACTTCACATCAATGCGATGACTAATGGCCACCTCACCCTGTCAGTTTATATTATTAGCTTCTCAGTAAACAAAATATTACTGAATGGTGAAAAACATAAGCTGAAGATAAATACCTTGGGATTAATGATAAATATTTTTCCCTTGGGAATCCCAATTTTCCTATAACTGAGTTCATCTGTGTCTCTATTTCCAAAGCCGGCATAAAATGGATTGCATTCAGAAGGAAAGAGTTTTCTAATATCCTGTAAAATATGACATACAACAAAATCTCATAACAAAGGATACAATTGTGTTTAAATATACATTCAGTAACAAGGTTGACCCTTGATGTTTACCTCTAAACACGCAATCTTGAATTCATGAGGCGCTCTTCGTATTACTGCCAATGGTAAAGGAAGAAATAAAATAGTAAATAAAGCATGCAAAGCAAGCATAAATAGAGACTTATGCTACCTTGGCAAGAAACGTGTACTTACAACAGTGAAGCCTATGGTAATGCAATTTAGTACTTCTTTCTAGGGTGGGGTAACAGGTACATGTTACCCGGCCCACCCGAGCAGCCAACGGGAAGGAAACCACCCGTTAACCTGGGTGGGATGGGCGGATTTTGCTACAAAATATTAAAGGGCAAGCGGGTAAGTTCTGGGTTGATTTTATTTAACCCAGTATATACCCACCCGCCCGCTTGATATAAGTATGTATATCATTACAGAACATAAGAAACCTAAGTTACCAAACGCCTTTTGCGCTGCTCACATCTTCTCCCTCAAGTTCTTCTTTTTCCCCTTCCCTTCTCTTCACTTTTTGTCTCTGTTTCCTCTCCTTCTGTTCTTTCTTCTTTTTTCTCTCTTCTTGCTTCCTTCTCCTTCTCTCTTAAGAGACCCACTGTCGGGGGTCTCTGCATGATCAGAGATCCACATGTTGTCTCTGGGGGAGCAGATATGCGACTTTTGATGTTGGTTCTTGTGTTTAATGATGGTTTTTGTGTTTGATGCTGGTATTTTACGGATCTGAGGACAGAAGGGTGATAAATTCATTTCAGTCAACGGGGATGGGTGGAGCGGGGCAGGGGCAGGGACAGGGATGGGGGGGCTATATGGCGGCCGCCCCGCTCTCCCGCCCAGGAGAGCCAGCTACCAGCCTGTATAGGGTATACAGGCTGGTAGCAACCCTACTTTTCATGTAGGTGCTTCTTATAATACATCCACCTTTCACTAAATTCATTCATTTGAAGTCAGCTCCGTAGATATTAGAACTCAAAGTTATTCATTCGATGGAGAAATCATGTTATACATATTTCAGCATTGTGTTTGCTATATTCACCATCTATCCACCCCCCACCCAATTTTGGCTGAATGGTTGGACAGAATGTTTTGTGCATGCTCATAACAGCAGAAAAGTCACAATCACCACTAAACATATTTACCAGAGAGCCATCAGAGAATATCACATTATATAGTTGGCACCATAGGCAATTGTGCTACAGACTTGATGCAAGCTGAAGTATTTCATGCAACTTTAGTGACATTAAATAATTCTCGAGGATGGGAAGAATATCACCTTCTCGGTACAATGAGGGAAATAATCCATCAGGGGAGATAACAACAGGCCCATTTGGTAAAGTATTCCCATCCTGCAATTGTAGAAGATTTGTCAATTCAGCGTATATAATTCAATGACCACAGTAGCTGCAGCCTCTGCAAGCATAATGTAGGGCAAGAGGAGAATTGAACCAATAGCGAAGCTACAAAGATCAACCATAATCTCCCATAATATGATCCAGAAAGCCAAATGTTCAGCAGAAACACAAGAATTTTTTCGGATGCTGGATCAGGACCCAAACCCTTCAATGAAACTGAGTAAATTATCAATTATTTCAAAAGCTTAAACTGATAGCTTTCTTTTCCTCTAGAGACTAAGATGTTTCAATTCGTCAGTCAGTCTCTTGCCTACCCATTGATCCAACAACAGTTTGAAAGGTTATCTTATTTGGGAGTCTTTGGATCTACACTGACTTTCAACTCCCCAAAGAATTTCATCAGGCCTACACCCTTCCTCATCTCTAAGTGCCTGGGTATCCACCATAAGCTACGGTACTAGTTGACATTCATGAAAAGTATCTAATGAATTATGATTTCAATGCATCTTGTTTAGCAGAAAGACAGATATTCCTTGCGCATTATCAGACAATCACTTATTTACAAACCTCGTGTGGGGCGAATCGTTCTCATTTCCCATCTCATGGAAAACCATTTTCGCTGCACTTAGTCCTATGCCCTTCTAGGCTTTGTTTGAACCTCACACCTAAATTTAAGGTTGTGCCATCCTAAGGTGCTAGTAAACAGAACTGATCTAATCGATATCCATTGTTGATAAATCAAAGATCTAACTGTCAAATCAGGAAAATTGGGTGTTATCATATAGGTCTGTATCAGCTAAGTTCACATGTTGGAGATATGCGAACTCAAATTGCTGGCATTCGTCACAGTGGTATCATGTTAAATCACCAATCGTCCCAAAAGTTAATTAGCTTGGTAAGAAGAGATGAATTTAAACATTTAGCTAATATTCTAGCAAATTTAAAATACATCTCTATGGTTGATCTTGACCGTCCCGCCAAATCTTAATTTTCAAAGTTCAAGATTTCATTATGCTAGAAAATCTGGTGAGATTTCAATTTTCAATCATTCAAGGAGCCAGTCAACAAAAAACCATTTTGTCTTGGTACCTGTTTCAGATTGAGCAAAAAACTCCTAGTAAGATATGCCTGAACAATTGCACGTGCACTAAGAAACAGCAGGTGATATCCATTCTCCTGTAAAAGGAGGAGCTAAATATTAGACATCAATATATTAAAGCAGGTCATATCATTCCAGAATAGCATATTGGGCAACTCAAGAAAAGCTCACTTTTGCTTGAGTAATTAATTCTACAACCATACTGCTCAATAAAATTTATCATTCATACCAAACTCCAAATAAAGCAAATGTTTTAAAAAGTTGATTTACTAGCATACTGCTACGAAACAGAATCGATCTATCACAACTGGGATCTGGTGGCCATTTTTTTAATGTCTACTGTCGGATTTCTAGGAGATAAATTAGGAAGTTCTATTTTAGTTAAAATCTGAAATTACTATTTCAGATTTTAGATATTTCTGTTTCCTGTTTTCTAGCCTAGATATTTGCTGATTTTATGGCCTTCCTGATTTGGTGGCCTTCCTCTTCTATTTATCTTGTAATCGTTTCTCTTGGAGATTAATAAGAATGATAATTCTTCTCAAAAACTACATGATATCAGAGCAAAATGATCGCGATGTTACTACTTATTATAACGAGTTGGTAACGTTATGGCAGGAAATTGATCAGTGTTATGATGATGTTTGGGAAAATTTGAACGACTATGCTCGTCACAAGAAGAGAGAGGAAAACAGCAGGGTTTACATGTTTTTAGCCGGCCTTAATCGAAGTTTGGACGAGGTCCACGGCCGCATTCTCGGCAGGCAACCATTGCCCTCTATTCGAGAAGTTTTTTCTGAAGTTAGACGTGAGGAGTCAAGGAGAAAAATCATGCTGCGCAATACCGAAACTGGTTTAAACCTGGAACCTGAGAATTCTGCTCGTGTCAAGAAGTGTTGATTCTGAAAATGACGGGCGTAATAAACCGTGGTGCGAGCATTGCAAAACACCGTGGCATAGGAAGGAGACGTGTTGGAAACTTCATGGTAAACCAGCAAATTGGAAGCTAAAATCCAAACATGATGGTCGCACCTACCAAACCACTGCTGAAGAGCTTCAGGAGCTTTCTACCAACTCAGATGCGGTACCTTTTACCAAGGAGCAATTAGAGCACCTGTACAAATTGTTTGAATCTCCAAAACTTTCCTTAACTCCGTCTTGTTCTTTGGTACAGAAGTGTAACCCTCTTGCTAATGCGTTTTTAGGTGTTATTCCTATTCTTGGATAATTGATTCCGGCGCAACTGATCATATGATTGGTTGCTCCGAATTGTTCTCATCCTATAGTCCGTGTGCAGGCAATAAAAGGGTCAAAATTGCAGATGGTTCACTCTCGGTAATTGCCAGGACAGGAACTATCAAACTCACTTCGTTGTTAACCCTCCATGATGTGCTCCATGTTCCCAATTTGTCTTGCAATCTGTTGTCCATCAGTAAAATTACCTCTGATCATCAGTGTCAAGCTAATTTCTACTCTTCTTATTGTGAATTTCAGGAATTGACCACAGGGAAGATGATTGGCAGTGCTAAGGAAAAAGATGGACTCTATTATTTTGAAGATGGACCGAACTTGAGTAGACAATGTCAAAGTACCTGCTTAAATTCAGTTTCTGTTTCCAAAGATAATGATATTATGTTATGGCATTATAGGTTAGGCCATCCTAGTTTTCAGTATTTAAAACACTTGTTTCCCAATTTATTTCGGAATAAAAGTCCCACTTCCTTTCAATGTGAAGTTTGTCAGTTTGCTAAACATCATCGTGCATCCTTTTCCACCCAACCCTACAAACCAACTACTCCATTTACTGTGATTCATAGTGATATCTGGGGCCCTTGTAGAACATCTACGAATTCCGGTAAAAAAATGGTTTGTGACCTTTATTGATGATCACACGAGATTAAGTTGGGTTTATTTGATGATAGAAAAATCTAAAGTGGGAACAATTTTCAAAAAAATATTCAAATATTGCAGAGTGATAATGGTCGAGAATATTTCAAAAACATTTTGGGCCAATTTTTTCTTGAAAAATGAATTGTTCACCAAAGCTCTTGTGTCGACACTTCGCAACAAAATGGTTTGGCTGAAAGAAAAAGCAAACACTTATTGGAAGTAGCTCAAGCACTGCTTTTTACCAATCAGGTACCTAAATATCTTTGGGGTGAAGCCATTCTTACTGCTACATATCTCATAAATAGAATGCCTAATAAGGTTTTAAGCTTTGAAACACCTTTTGATGTTTTTCATAAGTTTTATCCAACAAATTGGCTTTCTTCATCTTTACCACTAAACATATTTGGTTGTACCACTTTTGTTCATATTCATAGACATAATCGAGGAAAAATTGAACCCCGAGCCACAAAATGTGTGTTTGTTGGTTATGCTCCCACTCAAAAGGGGTATAAATGTTTTGAACCCATTTCCAAAAAAATGTTTGTTACCATGGACATTACTTTTTTTGAAATACATTCCTATTTCACACCTCATCTTCACGGGGGGGACACAAAACAGAGACTCGGCTGTTTTTCATAATTTCTTCGAAACTGAAGACTCGCAAAATGATCCTTCTCCAATTATTCAACCTGAAAACCCAAGCTTTATTATACTAGGGGAAAGTGAGTCGAGTTTTTTAGATATTGAAAAAACAGGTCTTCCTACAGGGCCATCTCATGATGTTTACAAAGGAGAAACAAAAACGAAAAAACACAGCGTTGGTACCATTTGACATTGTCTACTCATGACAGAATACAACTCGAAAGAAAGGATCTTCCAATCCTTCGCACTACCCAAAATCCATAAACCCTCCAAGTAATGTCCTTACCGAGTCCTTACCTCATGTTCAGCCCATTCATCTTCGAGTTTTGAGTCCTCTAGCTCTAAAACTGAGTCTGGGTCCAATCCTGAGTTCGATGATTCTAAACTTCCTATTGCTGTCCGGAAGGGTGTGAGATCTTGCACGTAGCATCCGTTGTCCAATTATGTGTCATATGAAAATCTCTCACCTGTTTTTCGAGCTTTTACCTCACAATTGTCTTGTATGGAGATTCCTAACACTGTGCAAGATGCTCTGAAAGTTCCTGAGTGGAAGGAGATGAAAGCTCTTGAAAAAAATGACAGTGGGAGTTAGCTGATCTACCAAGAGGGAAGAAAATTGTCGGGAGCAAATGGGTGTTTACAGTCAAGTATAAATCTGATGGCTCTCTAGAATGGTCTAAAGCTCGATTGGTTGTCAAGGGATTCACTCAGACCTATGGCATTGATTACTTAGAGACATTCGCCCCAATCGCAAAGCTAAACACTGTAAGAGATCTTTTGTCACTTGCAGCTGATCATGATTGGCCTTTGCAACAGTTGGACGTAAAAAACGCATTTCTCAATGAAGATCTGGAGGAAGAAGTGTACATAGATGCACCACCAAGATTTTGTGAAAAGTTAGGTACAAAGGTGTGTAAACTGAAGAAATCCTTATATGGGTTAAAACAATCACCAAGAGACTGGTTTGAGAAATTCACTTAGTTTGTTAAAAGTCAAGGGTATACTCAAGGGCAAGGAGATCATACGATGTTTACAAGACATTCACAGGATGGGAAGATAGCAATACTGATTGTGTATGTAGACGATATAATTCTCATTGGAGATTACGTACTTGAGATGAACTGATTGAAGGCTTCTCTATCATCAACATTTGAGATCAAGGACTTAGAATCTCTGAGGTATTTCCTTGGAAGGTTGAAGAAAGGGATTGTTGTTTCCCAACGGAAGTATGTCCTTGACCTCCTTAAGGAGATTGGGATGAGCGGGTGTAGGCTAGCAGACACTCCAATCGATCCCAATCAAAAACTTGGAGATGACAAGGAAGGTGTTCCAGTGAGTACAACTCGGTATCAAAAGTTGGGAGGGAAAGTTAATTTACTTATCACATACACGGCCCGATATTGCTTTTGCTGTGAGTTTGGTAAGTCAGTTTATGCATTCACCCTTTGAGAAACATCTTGAAGCAGTTTATCGGATTCTCAGGTACTTGAAAAGTACACCAGGCAAGGGTCTACTCTTCCAGAAGACCACAGAGCAGAACATAGAGGCATACACTGATGCAGATTGGGCATGCTCAATTATTGACAGGAGATCCACATCAGAATACTATACTTATGTCTGGGGAAATATGGTCACATGACGAAGCAAGAAACAAAATGTAGTTGCAAGGAGCAGTGCCGAGGCAGTGGCTATGGCTAACAGAGTTTGTGAGATGTTATGGCTGAAGAGAATTCTTGAAGAGCTACGGATGCCAGTAAACATACCAATGAAGTTGTATTGTCACAACAAAGCTGTCATAAGTATTGCTCAAAATCCAGTACAACATGATCACACAAAGCATGTAGAGATTGACAGACACTTCATAAAGGATAAGATTGATAGTGGAGCTGTTTGCATGCCTTTTGTTCCTACTACTCAACAAAAATCCAATATCTTCACCAAAGGACTTTTCAGACCTAGTTTTGAGCTCTTTGTAAGCAAGTTGGGCATGATAGATATATACGTTCCAACTTGGGGGGGTGTCGGATTTCTAGGAGATAAATTAGGAAGTTCTATTTTAGATAAAATCTGAAATTACTATTTCAGATTTTAGATATTTCTGTTTCCTGCTTTCTAGCCTAGATATTTGCTGATTTTATGGCCTTCCTGATTTGGTGGCCTTCCTCTTCTATTTATCTTGTAATCGTTTCTCTTGGAGATTAATAAGAATGATAATTCTTCTTCTCAAAAACTACATCTACCAATGAAAGTACAATGACAAAGGAAAAAAAAGACACGACATCAGCAAGCCTGCTTTCAGCATTCCCACTATATGGCTTGGTGCCAGATGAGCATGAATAATATTTTCATGGATATTCCAGCAAGTAAAATGAAAAAAAAATATTTAACATATATTTGAAAATAATTACAAAATTAATAAGTGGTCAATCTTGAAGAGTAAAATGTAGAAGGATGATAACAAGCCCTTTCCATATTTATTTATTTATTTTGGCAAGCCAAAAATATTTGAAACCAGGAGTGGGTATTGACGACAGTGGAATTCGAGCCCACTTCCTTCTGCTCCAAAGTCAAACTCCCTTAACAAATCATAGAAACCTATATCTTTTAGAGTACATTCTGTCTCACATCATAAAATTTCATTTTGTCCAAAATTGATACTTCTGTCATCTAAGTGACCCTACAGCAGCCAAATGATGATTTGGGAACATTAAAATTAGAAAACACATACCTTAATAGCAGAGAAAAGTCTAGCGACCCCAGATTGCGTCCAGTCCCTACCCACTAAAGGCATAAACTGGCCTAAAACATCAGATCTGAAAAGGTAGAAAAAACAAGGGCCAGGGTAATGCATGTCACGTAAACCCTACAGTTAAATGGAAGAAATCCAACACATAAAAATAAAAGACATCAAATAAGGAACATCCATAAAAATAGAAGCCATCGAATATCCTTGCATAATAATAAATTTGGTAACAAGAATGCTCTTCGTTGCTTAAAAGTAAAACTCTTCATGGAGGAAGAGTTTCTTCCTTGCATTAAATTCATCTGTTAAGCCATTAGTTCCACAAACATTTACTTGATCCTATATTCCTGACTTTTACATGCCCTATCACCAGGGGAGTGGCTGTTCTCCAGTTTTGAGCCCCAAATTTGCTCCCTATCTGTTCTTTGATTCGTAGCACGTCATTTAGTACAGATCATGTTAAAGCATGTACTTAATAACCTTTGCCACCATCCATTATCCTCAAAAATAAAATCTTGATCTCTCCAGAATCAACACAGGCAGAAGGCTTCCTACGAAGAACAGTTGGCTATGCAGACAAAGCAAGTGGCAGATCAAGAAGAATACACAATCTCCAGCAAGGTAATGGGGACCATGAACGGGTTCATAAACACCACCTTCAAGAAGGTCGCTTTAGAACCTCCGTAACTTGCCAGGTACAAGAAGAAGCCCATGATAACGAGAGACCCAGGCAGCATTGTGGCTCGCATTGCTAGGTGAACTGCCTTAGCACACCCAGTTGGAGGGTATTAAGGCCATGGAGAAGAAGGATCCGCTCTCCACTGTTGTATTCCTTCTATTTTTTAGCTTTTAAATTGGGGTTTGTATGTGGAGAAATTGGACCACCTGATCTGAATTGTTTTATGGTACAAGTGAAATGGAAGAGCTTTTCTATAGCTCAGTTTTTGGCAAATGGAATCAGAATTTGGTGAATAGAATGGTGCTTTCAGAAATTTATTGATTATGTTTGACCATGCGATTTGTATAACCTGTTTGATTAAATGTCTCTTTGACAGTCCCGTTGTGGTGTTCTAGTTAAGAATAACTTCCTAAGCTCAATATAGCCAGTTAGTGAAATAAATGGGTAGTCTTTTGGTAAGATTGTAAAGCTGCGTTTGGCATTGGCGGGGATTGTCCACTTTCCAGTTTCCACCACCATCATGGCCGAATATGCAAACAAAAGAATTTGGGGTTCCTTCATAGTTGTCGTCTTTGTTATGCAGGGCATTAAATTAGCAGGTTGTATATTTCCAATTATGGTTGCATCTGTATCCTTATGTTAGGAGCAATCCCCACTGCAATAACTCAATAGTGAAGCATGATGATGCTTGAAAGGCCGTTCACAGTCCTTGTTTTCAAGAATGCAGAACAAGCTGCATCTGATATGTTAAAGTTGTTGCAGAGAGCAGTAGGAAGTCGGAGTTTCTTCCTAATGCTAAGAAAACAAATGTTATTTTACGTTGTTAGAAATGTGGTCTGCCCCTAGATGCATATTACATGATGTGTCACAAATCGAAAAGCCAACCGGAGCAAACAGAAGGGTCTTAAACCGGAGCAGAGACACTCCCAATGACCAGGTGTAATGTTTTGAGCTTCAATACAAGACCTGAAGTTATGATAGAGTGACCTGGACATGAGCGAGAAATAAAAAGGAATATTTCCATTGAGATTTTCTATTAAACATTGGCAAGACCCTTGTCTGATAATTATCTCCCATGCGGAAGGACTATTACAAACCAGGAACACTGGTCGAACAATCAGCAAGAGCCTCAAGATGTCCTACTTAGATGTGATTATGATTGCCAAGCCCTAGGGGTTGGCTCAAGTGGAAAGAACCTAGGTCTTGGTGGTATACTCCCTCTAAGACTAAGGTTTGAATGTTTTGGAGCAAACAACTTCTAGGGTCCATTGTACAAGGGAAATTTCCCCTTGAATTACCCCAAGTGTACTTGCGGGAAACTCCTTGCCGAGGGCTTGTGCACCCACAGGATTAGTCAAGACTTTATTCCCAGTGCCAATAAAAAAAAAAGTGATTATAATTGCTGAAAGAGTCCGTAAGTGTATGTAATTACATCACAACTTTAGTCTCCATTGCTACACTAACGAAATTAATTTTTTATTGCAATTTTTTCTTGGATTGTCAGTTGCCTATATGAAACTTAGGGAGCCTACCTTGTAAAGTTCTTTAATAGCAAATTTGCTTTATACAATAACATCATGAAGTCACACCATCAATTTGTCAACATAATCCTGAATATAACCAAAAACTGATGATTAAACACAGATGATAACCTAACATCGTTATTTCAAAATTTGTCCAAATTTTAACAGCAGCCCATCTCTCCATCAACCAATCTCTCTTTTCCATCTCTTTCCCAGATGGCATGAGTATCGGGTATCAAATTAGGACTATGATGGGAACATGATTTTCCTCCAGTGCCAATAGAAGATCTTTCTTCAAAAAACAATGGAGGGTTCTGCTGATTTTAATAAAAAGTGTACAAAATATTGCATTGACACCCACTATAGGAGGTCACCTTGTCTTGGCATTTTGAAATAGGCTGGAGCAAGACAGCAAGAGCTAACCAGAGTGGTCAGGCATGAGCAACCAAAACGACCTTTTCCATTAATACTTTTATCAAAACTCAAGCTGAGGTTCATCTGGATTTTATAATTCAAGAGAGGTCAGGATTTGAAGAACACTACAAGTTAAAGTTCCCTAAGAACTTCAAAAGATCTTGTTTTTTCTGTAGAAGCTTAATAGTCCAAAGACAAAAAATAACAACAACTAATATCAATAAGCCATGTAAATGACTCAGCATAACAGGAAACTCCCCTAGAGCTGCCTTGGTTGTGATATCAAAACTCTAATGGTATGTGCATATACTTCAAAGTCCAAAAAGACTAAAGCATATAATAGCCAAAGTCAGGCATTTGGGTAGATCACCTTTGGTGATTTCCTATACAAAATTGAAAGAGAAAATAGAGAGGAAAAAGAACATTATAACAGGAGCATCTTCATTGGCTTTCAGCAAGTTACAGTAACAAGCATACTTTTTTTTTTTTATAAGTTCTTAACAAGCATACTTAGCAGACAGATAATAAGATTTAAACCTTACTTGGTAATAGTCCCATCAACATCTGAAATTACAATTCGTGCATTCCACTTCCACAAGTAAATATGGGCATCAACCTGTTAAAAGTTAATACAGTTTTAGCAACTAAATTATACAAAAGTTCTACTTTGATATCCATATTGGAATCTTTGAATTCTAGATGATTGACAAACCTTTTGTGTTCCCAGAACCCTGGTAGAGAAACTGAAAGTTATAATATTTTGACCTTCTTTCAGACTCAAAGAAGCTATCTGCTCATTAGTGGGAACATTGGTCCTTATCAATTGCTTGTGAGGGGATCCATTGCCATTATGCGATGTCAAAGTTGACACTACTGTTGAGTTGCCAGATTCAGAATCAACAAAGACATCGTCATTGGATGAATTACTGCTAGCATGCTCAAGTGTTTTTACTCTTCTGAATGGAATAGGCCAGAGCCTCCATCTACGCCCAGATGAAGGAGTATTTCCAGAATCGTCATCCCTCGGCTGTGGTGTGCCATCCTGTTCCACAGGAATTGCATCTTTGGGTTCAACAGGTAAATCTAAACCAAATGCAGCCACTCCAAGAACAAGATGAGCAGCTTTTTCCCACGGCAAGTACCTCTCTCTAAATCTGACTATTAGATTCTCATTACTGATAATTGATGCTGATGAGTTTGTAAACTCCTCCGCAGATATCCGATGCACATCAAAGGCTTCAGCAGCAGCTTCCAGACCCATACCTGGATGAAGTTCATTCCTACATAGTGAAATCTCAAACCCTGCAAATTGTAAGATGGATGAAAGAATATAAATACTTTATGAGGTGTACAACAGGAGACCCATATTTATACTAAATGACATCAAGAGACCCTTACTTAGGATGGAGTGAGTTTGATTCTCTTCAATGGAAACTCCTGTGTGAGTTTCTGCTGGCTCATTATTACTGCATTCATCTACCCCTTCAAATGCTGCTGATGTGGTAAACTTTCCATCCTTAGATTCTGAACCATTATATACAGAATGAACAGATTTGCTGTCATCCATGTGTTCTACTTCTGCTTCTGCATTCCATGCATTTTCCTCAATTGATTCAACTTGAACCTGTAAACCTGGAGACGTCATATTACCAGGAGAACTTGAACTACAGGAGGCAGATAGCCCATCATCATTTCTCGATTCTACAGCACTCCGATCTTTCCCTCCCTTAACAACTTGAGAACTCTGTTGAGATGTCTCTTCTGAACATTGAGCGTCCAATGAGGAAACCACATCTTTTAAATCAGTATTTCCAACCTGTTTGGTCAATTCTGATAGCTCCAAACAACCCTTAAACACCTCTCCACTCTTGTTAGGAGGAGACACACCTTCTGAATCGCTTTGCACGTGAATCTTTCCTTGCTGGTCTGCAATGTTCATAGCTTCTTGAGATTGACAAACATGGCCCCCCTCTCCTTCACAAACTTCCAGCTGGTGTCCAAAAGCATTGTCATTATTGCTAATACTGCCAACATCAACAGATGCACCATTAGCTGTAGATGGACTCATCTTGCTAATATAATCAACAGCCCAAACATTTTCGCCTGTGCTAAACTCCTCATTGCCTTCACAAAAATCTGCCTCTTCACCTGGGCCCAGATGAAACTGTGGTGTACTTAATTGCACATTCTCTGTATTCTGCTCTGATGTTGAGATGGGGGCTGTCAATACACGACCATCCACACTTACCAATACCACTTCTGCATTCAAACTTTGGGGTTCCACAAAAGCCTCGCCGTCTAAACAGTCATATCGATTTGATCCATATTCTGATAACTCTACCGAACCCTCAAAAGAAGATTGCTCATCCTGGAAGTCATAAAACCTTCGATCGACATCAGATTCTACCCTCTCAATACGGTCCGGACGCAAGGGAACATATTCATCTCGCAATCCAACCACCCCTGAATCAGAGGCACTATGTTCAAGTATGTGAATGTCATTAACGTTGTAATTACTATCTTTGTTGTTATCGCCTAAACTACTATCCTCTGCTGTAACTTTCAAGTTATCAGAATCCTCTGCCACCTCGTTTATCTCACCTCCTTTACCAGCATCGACCTTTATAAAATAGGCCTCGCCTGAATTATCAAGATACATGTGGAAATTGGCTTCAACGCCATTGACTGCTATGCGAACAACCTTCTCAGCACCTTTCAGAACTCCCTGAAATTTACCAAAACGAACATACCAAGGCGTGCTTCGGAATGTCCCATCCTGCTGCTGAACAACGATGACATCAACAGCCCCACCAAAGGGGTGGAAAGGGGTAGCAACAGAGTAAACACCCTGGGAAATTAGGCTCCCAACTTTACCCACCACATTCATCAGGTCAACCTACTATCAAACCCTCAAGATTTTGGGAAGCCCACAAGGTTCAATCTTAATTTCCTCTCGATTGAAAAAAAAAAATCAACATAAATTATTTCCTCCAAACCAGAACGCGATATATTTCAGGATTTCATGGATTTTTTTTTTTTTTTGTCGATCATAATTGCCACTCTTCAACGGCGCTGCGTGACATCCAAGAAAAAAAAAATGCAATCAAGTTATCATCTTTAAGAGAAAAATTACGAAGTAAAGATGATGTCCATGCTTTGAAGAAAATTTGAAACCTTAATGCCTGTTTGGGCAATAAAATGAAGGGAAAGTAAAAGAAAAACTTCCCGAATACATATTCTGAACATTAGGGAAGATAAGGGAAGGCCACACGCAAACGAAACGAAGAAATGAACTCAATCTACACTTAAAAAAGAACCTCGATTTTTCAATATTTTTTTAGCTTTATTTTTCCCAGCAAGCAGAAATGCACAAACAGCAACTTTCTGAGAAAGTTAACAACAAGATTGGAGAAGAGAAAATTGCAGAACGAGAAAACGAGCTCTCAAAGAAAATAAAAGAAGATGAGGCGGCTAGACTTACAGATACACAATTGAATATGGCCGAAGACAGAACAACCAGGAAGCTCGAAATGCACAATTCCTTTTTTTTTTTTTTTTTCTTCTTAAAATCTCTTGAAATTTCTTCAATCAATGGTTCTATGCTCGCGTTTGCAATCCTCAACCCGTTGAAATTGTCGGAGGCTTCGAAGTTTGGTCGTTAGTGAGGATTGTCTCTGGATAACAAAAACAAAAGGCCACCAGAGCCAGAAACTTCCACCATGGCCAAACAATAAATAGGTATTCCTGGAATGAAGTTGCTCAACTGGTCATATCGTTGAATGAAAATTACAGACCCTTGCTCTTGAAATCTTACGTAAATGTTAAAGGAAAGAAAGGGTGTTTTAGGGAGTTCAGCTTAGTTTCCGTGTTAAATAAATACATGTTGTCTCCAGGTATGGAATGAGCGAACCCAGGCTAGCCCTCTCCTCGTAGCGCTGTCTTCAAAATGTGAAAATTCAATTCCTGATTTTGAAAAGACCAAATTGCCCTCCTTCCCCAAGTTCCATAATTTTACGATACAAGTACAACGTACAGTTTAAGATTTTACTAAAATAAATTTTAATATTATTTTTATTTTAAAATTTAAAAAAATTAAATTATTTATTTTATTTTAGATAAAAATTTAAAAAAATTATAATGATTAGATTAAATGAGTTGAGAGGAATTATAAAAACAAACGAGATAATTTTACTACTCATCATTTTACACACTACATATTATACTTATTATTATTATTATTATTATTATTATTATTATTTATTATTTTATTTTATTTCTACTAAATTAAATAAATTTTTATACTTATCATCCCAAAAGAACATATTTTTTAAGCGAAAATAAAAACATGTGTATAGATTATAAATAGGATTTTTCGTAAAAATTAGAGATTGTGGAAGTTTTTCAAGATAAAAGAATTTTGTTTCCACAAGTAGATGTGTTTGGTTCACTATTTGTCGTGAAATTTATTATAACTTAAAAAAAAAAATTAAAGTACCAATCATCTTTTAAGATAGTTGATGTGAAATTTTTTTTTTTTAAATCATAATATAATTCAAAAATACTTATATAATCATTAAATAAAAAAAATTATCAGGACTCATGTGTAATTATTTTTCGAAATAAATAGTATTATTTAAAAAGTAGTGTTATATGTACTTATAGTTTTATTTATATTTTTAATTACAATACTCATTTTGTTAATTTTGTTTTAAAATTTAAATTTTTATAATTTTTATCATATCAATAAATGATATATAGATAAATAAATTTTTTTTTATAAGTTTTTCTTAATTTTTTCTTATTCAAATAATAATAATAATAAAAGTAGCAAATTGGGTCACGTCATGACTCATTCTGATAGAGGACAAGATCGGTATATGATGTTACAGAGAGGGCATTTTCTGAGACAGAATAATGGGTGTGGACGGTGGCATGGCATCTGTTTGTGCACGAGTTGCGCATTGAGAGTTGCACGTGTTGCACATTTATAAAATAAAATATAAATGCCTCAAACTTATAAATAGACTGACCAAATGTCATCTTCAAAACTTTAGGTTTCGTTTGGTTCCTCAAATACTCTCAACTCATCTCAATTCATCATTATAATTTTTTCAAATTCTAATACAAAATATAATAAAAAATTCAATTTTTTCAAATATCAAAATAATAATAATATTAAAAAATAATATTCTAACAATATTTTATCATCTCAACTCAACTCAACTCAACTCACTTCAACATCCAAACACAACCTTATTTTTACTCAGAACTAAATCTAACGTATAAGATGAAAATACTGAGTTTATTTTTAAAAAATATTTTATTATTGTATTCCTTCTCTTTCAATAATATTCTCATACATTATGACAAGTACTCGGCCTATAAAGATAATTAATATATTATATCTAATTTTTAAGACTGTTCACTTGGATACATATCTGGCTATTTGACTATACCGGGTTCGGATATCCATTCGGATTAACCCTTGTTGGTACTTGGAAGAATCTAGATTTTGAAACCCAAAACCCGATTGTACTTGGGTAGACCAAATCTTGCAAAAAAAATCCACTTTTTTTTGTTTTAAACCGAGTCCTCGGGTTATATCGGATTGGGCATAACGTAATTTTTTAAAAAATAAACTTGGGTTGCCGATATTCGCCTCATGTACTCGTTCCCGTCCCAGGATATGGGCAAGTCGGTAATTTGGTTTAGAGGTGGCAATTTATGTTCGTGGATCGTGTTTATATCTTGTCAATTGATTAGTATTAGAGTATATGCGAATCCAATCCATTTAAGTAAACGGGTCAAACATTAAAATATTAACACGATCCATATAAATAAAAGGTGATACCAAATAACTCACTTAACCCGTCTTATAATGAAATTTTATTGGATTAACCGGGATACGACCCATTTAACCTATTTAATCCACTTCAACTTGTTTTATATAAATGGATTGAATTGATCCATATATTTATTTTTTAACTCAATTAATATAATTTTATATATAATACAAGGATTAATATATAAATCATTCGTAATTACAACTGGATTCATAATAAAATATTTTATTATCAATATCCAAACCAATAATATGTTAGAAAATTAATATTTTCATAAAATAAAATTACATATTAAAATTACATATTTTAATTTATAAAATAGTTATATCAACTTCAAGTTGAGATGCTTGACCCATTTAACTATTCGTGTTGAATTTGAATTGACTAAAAAGAATTGACTAAAAAATGATTCGAGATTGGCTCAACATGAGATCGACATGACACGACCCGGTTAATAGCCCTAAGATTGATGTTCACTTTCAATTTCTAACTTGGATCTTTTTACTTAGGCTGCAATTTGACAAATCTTGACCATTAATCTGAAACTAAAGATCATGATTCCACCATATAAACAAATGTACAAAACTCAAGATCCATTCAAAAGGTAATGGTTAATTCTTTTCACCAATGAACTAATATTGCCGATTGTCACTGGCTCATTAAACTATGGCTCGTTAGAACCCGATCTCATAAACTACCATCTAATCCTCACTTACCTCTCACATACTGCGTGGTATATGATAAGTGGAAGGGTGATGCTACAACTCCCGCTGGGGGCTCCCGCTTGGGGCTGTAGATTATTTTATAGGTATTTTATTTAAATAATTTTTTATATAAATTTTTTAATATTTTAAAATATTTTTAAAAAATAAAATAAATTTAAAATATTATTAAGAAAATATTTTTTTAATCAGAAAGTAAAAAAAATATATTAAAAAATATTTTCTTAATTACGAAATAAAATAAAGAAAATATTTTTTAATAATATTATGATTTTTTTTAAATATTTAAAATGGACATGCTACAGTCTCGCTGTGGCTTCCGTTGGGCTTAATATGTATTTTTTTATGTATATTTTTTTAATTTATTTTTTATATAGATTTTTTTTACACTTTTAAAAAATAAAATAAATTTAAAATATTATTAAAAAATACTTCCTTAATCAGAAAGTAAAAAAAATATTAAAAAATACTTCTTTAATCACGAAGTAGAATAAATATTATTTTTTATTCTATTTTGTGATTAAGAAAATATTTTTTAATAATATTATAATTTTTATTTTATTTTTTAAAATATTTAAAATTATTAAAAAATATTTATATAAAAAAAATGAAAAAAATATAGATAAAAAAATACTACATGCCCAACGGAGCCCAGCGGGACATGTAACATTTTCCTAAGCGGAAATCTATCTATGTTTTTAGGCGCACAGACCTCAAAGCACACCAATGACGTGACATTCAATAAAAAAAAAAAAGTTATGTGTGGAGATTAAGTTTTTTTTTTTTTTTGCACTATATTTTTTTTCATTGATTTTGCTGACATGGCCAAGGTTTTTTTTTCTCACTGACTTTGTCGCTTTCCTGTCTCCCTTGGGTGCTTTTCAGGAGGCCCCGTCAGTCCCACAGGCACTAGCGAGACACCATTTGTTTGCTGACATCATTGTGGAACCACCAAAGCGAAGTCGAAATTCCAATGAGCTGTCCAAGTTTTAACCTGCATCTAAATGTTAAATTAAATTGAATTAAATTGAATTGAAATAATAAAATATTATTTTTTTAATATTATTATTATTTTAAAATTTAAAAAAATTAAATTATTTATTATATTTTATGTTGAAATTTAAAAAAGTTATAATGATAAATTGAGATAAATTGATGTGAGTTTGATAACTAAACGTACCCTTAAGGAAGAGGAGATGTTTTTCCAGTTTACAAAAGATGAAATTGACCGCACTGCTTCTCCTTTCTGCTTCATCGTTGTCCTGAAATTTTTGCGTAAATATTCATCGCTTGACTAGATCCAAAAATTCATCAAACAAATATGGGATTTGAAAGTGCAACCAGTGGTGGTTGGAATGAAGAAATCGGCCAACGTTATGGTACCAAAGACAAATGAGGATGATTTTTGCATTTTCATGGTGAGGAAATTTTTCAACGTTGAAGGTGTGCCCTATCGCATTTTTCACTGGTCTCCCAATTTTGATGAGAACGTAAAACCTGTTAAGGCCCCGGTGTGGTTGTTCCTACCGGGGTTACCACCAAATTTTTATCACATCTCCATGCTGAAGATTCTCACTGGAGGTTTTGGAGGGTTTTCGAAGCGAGACAATGCCACTACGTGTGTTTCACGCCCTGAAGGAGCAAGATGTTGTATTGAAATGGATATCACCCAACCTTTGTAGAAAGGTTTCTGGATTTGGTCCCCTAGTGAACTTGGAAGTAGATTCCAGGAGGTCGTATTTGAGACTCTGCCTTCCTTTTGTCAAAAGTGTAATATTCAAGGACATTCTGATAACAATTGTCTGTTACAAAAGCAAGAAATAAATGGAGTAGAGGAGGCAGCAAAGCCGAAACAAAAAGGACCTAGAAAGGTGTGGCGTTAGGTTAAGTGCCCTTAGAAAACTAAGAAAGAGAGCAGGAGAAATAGAAGGGAATAGATTCTTAATCGGATTAAGGTGAGGCAGAACCTTAGAGAGTAGGCGGATTAGATCCTATATGCATCAGGAGATGGTATTATGAGGAATTTACAGGAGTATAATAGGCAGAGTCCTATAATGGAATGAGAAAATGTGGAGGCTCTAGCCAAAAAACAAATTTAGGCTTTAGAGGAGATTGAATCCCCTCGCGTTATCAATTTTTGGTTGACAAATTACAATCCCCAAGTAGTTCTTTATGGTTGGTGGATGAAATTTTGGAATATGACCAGGGTCGTATAGCGCGACATGTCATTGAAGATATGGAGAGGGAGAATGAAAAGGAGCCCAACCTACTTGAGCAACAGAACCATGTTGTTGTGTTGGATTTTGAAGTGCCGTCGGAGGATGGGGCTTCTGCGAGAAAGGATTATGAACCTTATCCAGAAATGGGTGTCACAATTCTTGAAATTTTGAAGTCAGACAGAATGAAATTTGGGGTGATTCGTGGAGTCACCACTCGGTCTAAAAAACTTCGTTAACTATGTTTAACATCCTTACTTGGAATATCAGGGGTGTGCACATCTTGAAATCATTTATCCCGTATTATGAAGAGACTTAGACCTTGTATTATTGCGATCATGGAACATTTCTCGACTGAAAAAAAAAAAAATGCAGATTTGAGCTCAACATTTAAAGCTTAATAATTTTG
This sequence comes from Juglans regia, assembly GCF_001411555.2. Taxonomy (NCBI): domain Eukaryota; kingdom Viridiplantae; phylum Streptophyta; class Magnoliopsida; order Fagales; family Juglandaceae; genus Juglans; species Juglans regia. Next base: position 4,413,616 of record NC_049904.1, read on the forward strand.
TCTCTAATTCGGAAGAGGGTGGAAAATTTTGATTGTTCTGGGATGATGAATTACAGTTTACACCAGGTTTGTTCATGAACCAAATTTTATCAGGTTGGTTCTCGCTTGGTGATGAGAGGATACTTGTTACATTTGTTTATGCCAGTTACTTTAGGCAAGTGCGGTTGGAGATGTGGGAGGATATTAGAAGTTTGGATAGTGAAGGTAAACCATGGTTTTTGGCAAGTGACTTCAATATTATTCGGAATGATAGTGAAAAGGTAGGGGCGTTTATTGGGCTGATAGGGCAAAGTAGGATTTTAATACTTTCATTGATGATTGCGGTTTGCAAGAGGTTCCTTTTTAGGGATTTAAATTTTCTTGGTGCAATGGACAACATGGACGCCAGTGCATTTGGGCTTGGCTGGATCGGGTTCTTGTAAATGCATCGTTTATGAGTAGATTTCAACATGCAATAATGCATTACTTGCCCCATACTTCGTCCGATCATAGTCCAATGTGCATTGAGCTGTGGAAGGATAACAATTTTTCAAGAACAAGCCAGTTTTGGTTCCAAAGAATGTGGGCGTCTCATGATGATTTTCTTCCACTAGTAAGTAGATTGTGGGATTGTGATATGGGCAGCAATGCTTTGACACAGGTAGCCAGGAAATTATATAATCTTAAAATTGCCCTAAAGTTGTGGAATACTTCCACGTTTGGGCGGGTGGAGAAGGAGCTTAAGTTGGTGGAGCATCAACTAGTTGGTTTGGAGCATGAGGTTGCTAATAATTATTCTGAGACTACCAAAGAGCAGAAAAATCTCGAACCGATGGTTCAAGGAGGGTGATGCGAACACGTTCTTCCATGTGAGCGTCATGCACAAGAAGCGAAGGAATAATTTAACTTCTTTATTCTTGCAGGATGGATCTTTCTTGTAATCTCCTGATGAGATACATGATGGAGAAATCATTTATTCTCAAAGTTTGCTAGCTGCCGAACCAGTTGTTAGAGATGAGGTTGCACTTTCTCTCATTCCTAAGTTGGTTTCGGAGGAAGAAAATACAGCTCCACTTCAGCCTCCAACTTTGAAGGAAGTTAAAGAGGCCCTTAATTCCATTCTGGATGATAGCTGTCCTGGCCCTGATGGGTTTACAGTGACTTTTTTCAAAGTGGCATGGAACATCGTTCGGGATAATTTGTGGAAGGCAGCAATGGACTTTTTTAGTGGTAGTCCTCTACCCACTTTTTATGGTGCTACAAATCTGGCCCTTATTCCAAAAGTAGATAAACCGGATAGCTTCACAAAATTTCGGCCTATCAGTTTATGTTGTGTGGTGTATAAGATTTTTACCAAAATTATGGTGAATCTTATGGCTCCTATCTTAGGTAAGCTGATTTGTCCTTCTCAATCATCTTTCTTAAGTAATCGTAGTATTTTTTAGAATATCTCCATTGCTTAAGAGATGGTCTCCGGGTTTAATAGAAAGGTACATGGCGGCAATGTTATCTGTAAGATTGACATGGAGAAGACTTATGATCGGATCAATTAGAGCTTTCTACTTTGAGTGCTACAGGGATTCGACTTCTCCCCAAGTTGGTGTGATATTATTCTTTAGTGCATATCCTCTCCTTTTTTTTCAGATTATGCTCAATGAAAAATCTAAGGGGTTCCTCAAGGCTTCATGTGGGATAAGGCAAGGTGACCCCCTTTCACCTTATCTCTTCATTCTTTCGGAAGATATTCTTTCGAGGATCTTGGATTCACAATTTGATCTTGGAGCTATCAAATCTTATTCTCTATTCAATTCTTGCTCTCTATGCGGATGATTTGTCAATCTTTTTTAGAGGTGATAAATGCTCTATTTGGGGCCTGTTGAAAACTTTGAAGCTATATGAATCTATCTCAGGACAGAAGATGAGCGCAAAAAAATCGATGTTGTTTTGTTCCAAAAAAATAAATTATGCAAGGAAGCAAAGTTTGATGTAGGTTACGGGTTTTGTTAAAAGCAAATTTCCTTACAATTACCTCGGTGTTCCGCTACATACTGGTAGACTCACATCCTCTCTGTTGAAACCGCTTGTTGAGAAAATCATGAAGAAAGTAGTAGGTTAGAAGATAAGTATTCTTTCTGCGGGTGGAAGATTGGTGTTATTGAAGCATGTCCTTAATAGTATCCCGATTCACATCTTATCCGTGCTGAAAATCCCTTTGGTGGTGATTAGAGATATTCAATGTTTGCTTTCAGAATTCTTGTGGGGCTCCAAGGATGGCAAAAGAAAAAAAAAAAGTCTGGGTGTCGTGAGGAAAAATTTGTCACTCGACTCAAGAAGGCAACCTGGGTGTGAGATACCTTAAGGAGGTGCATGATTCGCTTTTACTGAAATTTGCATGGAAGCTAATTGGCAGTGAGTCTCACAGGGCAAATGTTTTTGAAAGCCAACACTTGAGGAAAATGACACCTTTAGAAGCTGCTTAATCCCCCCGTGGCTTTAGTTTTTGGAGAAGTGTGCTTAACAGGGTCCCTTTGGTCCTCAAACATGGTTTATGGAAAATAAAGGAAGGGAAGGTAAACTTTTGGTTTGATCCTTGGCTTCCATCGAGTGTGCTGGCTATTTGAGTTTAGGTTGTCCACTTCCCTTTGCTCCAAAATCGTGATTTGCTCTCTCTAGTTGGTTGGAACATATCTCGACTTAAAGATTTGGTTGGGGATGAGTTATGTAATAACATCCTGCAATCCAATATTTAGTTGAAGTAAGGTCCAGACATTTTCATTTAAGCACCTTGTCCTGATGGAAAATTCTCAACAAAAGGTGCATGGGATATGCTACGGCTTCAATCGGTGCCTCCTCATTGTGCAAAATGGACTTGGTTCAAAGTTATTCTAAGTAAAATTTCTTATACTGCTTGGAAATTCTAGAATCGTGCGCTGCCAGTTAATGCACGTAGTCAAAAAAATTGGTATCCATTTAGCCTCCCACTGCCATTGTTGTATGGAAAATTGTGACATTGAAACGGATGAACATATTTTTGGGAATGGTTCTCTTGCTGAACGGATTCGGGAATTTTTCTCTAAGAGATTAGAGATTCAATATAGAAGAGTCCAAAGCATTTATGATGGTATTGCTCTTTGGTGGTTGAATGCTAAGAGATCGTCTCAACTGGGGGTGGTGCGTGGCATTCTCCTGACTATGATTATTTGGGGACTTTGGAATTTCCAGTGCAAGAATCGTATGGAGGACAAAAATTTGTCTTGGGAGCATATTGTTTTGATTATTATGATGTGGGTCCAAACTTTGTTTGCGAAGTCTATGAAGTTTAACTCTAGCTCTATTCGGAACCAGCAGATAATGCGGAGCATTAAATGTCCTATAATTATGCCATAGTTTACTAAAGTGAGAGCTTTTGCCTGGCAACTTCCAGAGCGTGGTTCTTGGAAGTTAAATATAGATGGATGCTCCCTTGCTAATCCTTGTTTATCTGATGGAGGTGGTGTGATTCAAGATGGTAAAGGAGATTTTCACGTAGGCTTTGCTCATCACTACCAAGTTTAGATTAATATTGTAGTTGAGTTTTGGGCTTTAAGGGACGGACTTCGCCTCTGTAAAGAGCTAGGTTTGTCGGGCATTACTATTGAAACTGATTCTATGATGTGCTCTCATAGTTTCAACGAGGTGCCTGTTCACACTGGTATTTGTGAGATTTTTGGGATGAGATGGTTGAGCTTCTGCAGACTATTAATTGCCGCATTTGCCATGTCTTTTAGGAATGCAATATATTTGCTGATTATTTCACCAAGGAAGGTGCTTGTAACCAGTGTTTTTAATTTCGTACCGTACCGGCCGGTATAGTCGAAATTTGTCATACCAGACCAGTGGCCGGTACAGGTATCATATGTGTTTCGTACCGGCCCAAAGTACCGGCCGTACTGGCCTATATTTCAGCCTGTACCGGCCTGTATTTCGGCCTATACCGACCTATATTTCGGCCTTTGATTTTTTTTTTCATTTTTTCAAACTACAAGCTTATTTTTTGACATCCAATTCAAACTAGACTATTTATAATTTATATACATGTATTTATATATAATTTTGAAATATATATACTATTATTTTGAAATATAATTTATATATATATATATATTTATATGTATAATTTATTTATATATCGACTATCCCGAAACGGTACCGGTACTGAAATATTTCATTCCAGTGCCTTAACCGGTACAACATCCGATACGGTATTCAAAACATTGCTTGTAACTCATACCTGGATCTTCGTGTTCACAATATTCTCCCTAGGAAGCTTAAAAGTTTGTTGCGCCTTGACAAATGTTCCTTACCTTGTCTACGTCTGTGGTAATTCTTTCTGTGGTTTTGAGTTGTTTTTTTCTTAGTTTTTGGTTTCCTTTTGTGTTAGCTTTTGTTTTTTCTTTGTGTTGGTAGCTTATTTGTTTTGTTTTGTCTTTTTCTCTTTGGTGGATTGTAACCATGATATTCTTCCATCGTAAGTGAAGGCTTCTTAATAAAGCTTTGGAGGTTAAAAAAATAAAAGTAAAAATAAAAATAAAAAAACAAAAAGAACTGGTGAAATATTCAAATCTGGGACGCATGCCTACATCTATTACTACTATCTAATTTTTTCTTTGTACGTTCCTCTCCACCTCCTTCCATTATCTCATTGATTGTCCCTCTATGTATATTTGCTTCTTGCTAATTGGCAAACACAAAAAATAAAAGCTGGAATATTTCACAGACTTTATAACTAGCATTGTCTATTTGTCTACATAGACTGCCACACCAGAGTTGGAAATGGTCCGATGAATATAATTGGAAGCTAAGCCGTACGTCGTCCATCAAAATGTAACCCAAGACTCAAGTGGAGGTATTGAATGATCACTCAGTGCAATCCCATGGATTTTTGCCTTATTGAGACAATTAGCATAGTTTCTGCATCTTCCTATTAGCTAGCAACATTGACTTAGTGGTAGCCATTTCCTTTTCTGCGACTTCACTCATCTATCAGTACTCAATGACTTAACAGTATGCCCATATATAGTACCAATGCATTCTAATCCAACTTATAGGTCACTCCCTCCGTGACTTGAGCCCTTGGCGTTAAGGGTGTAAAATTTGAAAAATTGACTGAACTGAAAACTTGTTTGGTCAATTTCGGTCCTCCATTTGTGGGACCAAATGGGTTTTGGTTTTGTCCAAGGGTGGGGATTTTCACCCCAGACCGACCGAACTACAAATATATATTTTTAATACTTTTTTTTGTAAATTATAGATTATTTTATATTGTAGTTATATAAGTGAATTATATAATTTTCATATAAACTATTATTTTGACAATATAAAATGTTAAATATATAATTATTAATTAACTAATATCACTTAACTAATATATAATTATCAATTTTGATAATTTGAACAACTCTTTTATGCAATTTTTAAGTAAAAAATGTGCAAATAAAATTAAATTGTTTTATTATTCAAAATTATAAACATTGTGGGCTTCTTTTTATACTAATGGGCCGAAAATACACATTGTGGACTTTTTTGTATACTTCAAGAATGATGAGATTTTTTGTATGATTGAGCCCCCATTTAAAATTGGCCCAGACCGATATGGACCGACATGACTGATAGCTAATGGTCCAGTTCGGTCCACTAGGGTATCGATCCAGGAAAATGATGATCATCTCTCGGACCGATTTACACCTCTATTTGACGTGATTCTTACTCTGATATCAATTTTTAAAAACACAACCATTGACCCAAAAGTCTTAAAATTGTTGAATATTAATTTGGTTAAATATTTAACCCTTAGGATCATAACATACGATAGAGAACAATTGAGAGTTAGAGGGAGAATAGGTGGTGAGAGAGGAGAGCGAAATCAAAAGAGATGGAATGACGATGAGGCACCGAAGACGTGCAGCAGATCGCGAAAGCCAAGGCAGGTAGCATGGGTGGCGACAAAAACAAAATTGTAGAGAAGTGAGAGAGAGAAAGAGAGAGCAGTCGAAGAGTGACAAAGAGAGAAAAAGAGAAAGAGAGAGGGATCAATGAAGACTTACCACCCCCGTAGGTCTGAGGGGCTGACGATCATAGGTATGGGAAGCAGAGACGGCGGGGAGGAAGAGTTAGAGACACAGAGAGGGAAAAGTTTGGAAAAGATGTAAAAGTTAGAGGACCCCTCAGTGCCAACTTAAAATTTCAACATTGTTTCAAACGTAAATAGATGGTTAGAAAGTATTTTACAATTTTGCTAATAAATTATTATTTTTTTAGATATAAAAATTGTTACAAAAAATATATTTCGAATGTAATATCACTTCTTTCAAACATGGAAGAAAATTTGATAATTTTTTGTATTGATTTATCATAACTGTCACAAAAATTCATTTTTAGTGACGATTTTTATGCATCACAAATTTTAAACCGTCACAAAAACTTAAATTTATATACTACAGTTGTTGGTAGGTTTACAAAATAATTTCAAATTGCTGATAATACTTGATGACATGTACCTTGGATTCAACTTAGAGATTGTACAAAGAGTTGCAACAACTAAGGACTTGTTAGGACTTGAAAAAGGTGTTATATATAGGAATGTAGAAAACTTAGGTTGCCACACTAATTTAAGTCGTTGGAAGGTAAGAATTTTTTTTTTTTTTTTTTTTTCCCGAAATTTGAAAAAGAAAACTTAACTAGATCACCAATGGGAGGCCAACATATAGGATTTTATTAAGGGAGGAGAAGGGTTGTGATTCTATGAATATCATTAAGGTTTAGGGGCTAAGCATCAAGGAGGAGGGGGATTATGAGGTTTAGGGATATCTTTTCATAAGCAAAAGGACTTTGGGTTTTTTTTGGGTTCGTTTCATTAGGCTAATGAAATTATGATTGTAGTGCACAAAAGAATCTTCCTTGTTCTGCTTTCATTAAAGGTAAGTTTCTATGCCTAATTGAAGGCCATGGCGGCCTTGATTTTTTTTTTTTACCCCATGTTTTTTCTGGTAAGAATACAATATTCTATAAAAGTTCTCTAATAAGGCTGATCAATTCCTCAAAGTCGTTCCTACTTACCAATTATTAAAAAAAAAACAACACTTAATGTAAAATCCAGCCCAATAATTTTAAGGTCAGAATATTAATCATTTTTATTGGGTCTAAACTATATTTAATGAGTCATATTGGATAAGTCCACGAGCGATAAGTTCTTGAAATTGATTATGAGTTTTAATTAGACTCAATAACTAGGTTAAATATCATATATTATTGAACGAGTTAAACTTGTTTTAGAATTTAAAGATCGGTTATTAGAAATTTATTTCAATTTAAAATCATCACTGATTGAAGTCCCCTACACAGTCTTAGTCACTACCAATCCTACATTGAATGAACTGTTAAATCATATTTTTAAATTTAAACTCTCTTTTTAGATGATCACGACTGAGTGTTCAGCAGATTAGTGTCACTACATGTATTAACCGAGTCCAACTCAAACTCATCGGCACCCTCTCCCAAATCTCTCGATAAATATCTCACTTCTGTGTGTTATTTAGAAAAAACCATAAACCTCCATAAGTGCAGCAGCCGAACCCAAGATAGCTAGTCCAGCACCGTGCGTGTCCCATGTTCACCACGCCAATAGTCGACTGCCTCATGCCTCTCACAACATCCCTCACGTTTTCTCTCTCCTTCTAGTTCACGTAATTGATTTCATGCTGGAAATATTGGAGTAATGCTGCAACGTAAGTAGCTTGATCATAAATTAAGACTAGCACGTTATCTAGTTATATATATTATTATTAAAGCCAGTCCTTTGAAAGCCACTGTTTATGTATCATGCATGTCATAATATTTGTAAGCACGTCATTCATCATGTTTCATTCTGCATATTATAGTTATGTAAGTATTATACATCTCATGCATCTCACGTGTAAGTTTTCATAAGATCAAGTGTAAGATAAACATAGAACAGTTAATCAGATGGTTATTTAGATGCATAGTACCAATGCAATTCATGGTTGGATATGCAAGTCACAGAGCTAAGCGTGGTCCACTATAGTACGCTAGAATATTATTAGCAACTCCCCTTGCGGCTATGGGATGTGAGGCCGGTGCATAACCTTGCACATAAGGTTAAGTGTGTGTGTGTGCTAGTATGATGAGTAAGATAAGTTAGATAAGCTGGCCAAGATAAGTCATGCTTGTCATAGCATACATATGAACAACCATGATTTTAAGTTCTCAGTATGAAATATTTTATGAAAACCCTTATGTTAAGTATGTTTACATTATGTTAGGTTTCTTACTGAACCATCCACTCATTTTAGTTTTTTTATGTTTTTAAACCACTCAAAGTCAGAATATTTATAAGAGTAGAGCTACAGGATAAGATTTAGTCCGGGAGGCATGACAGTGACTTAGATCATATACAGAGATTTTAAGTTATGCTTTTTATGGTAAGGACTTTGTGAAATTTTAATAAATGCTTCCGTGCACTCTCATTTATAATTTTAGTATTTTAATACAAAAAAAATCTATTTATTTTAAGGAATCTCTGTATTTGGTATTTTCTTTATAACAAAAAAAAAATATTTTTAAGTCAGATTCAGTAGTAGTATTCTGGCTTTTGTGATTTTCTAAAAAAATGTCTTTTTTAACTATGGGAAGCGGGGCGTTACACTTAAATACAACCAATCATCATCTAATTAACAAGTACCTCTCATACAATCAATTATAATTAAGTAATAAAAAAACTCCATTTAGGAGTTGAATACTTGAGTTTGGCACGGCATGTGGAGGTAGAATTGGTAATAGCATATAATCTTGAGGAAATGACTTTTTGCAAAGAGAAATGCTATATACTATCACTTTTTTTTTTTTTTATCATCATCTAATATGACATTAAATGATTAGAAAGTTATTTATTATTCATTACTTATTATCAGCTAATCATGTCACATTAGAAGATGGTGATTAAGAGAATGGTGGATAGAGTTTTTTTCCAACAAATACAATAATGGCATTCAAGGGCATGGTCGACGAAGTTATTTAAGATGAGGAGACAGTTCTAATAGTATGCATTTGATTTTCAATCACATGTCTTGGTAAAATGGATTATCTTTTGTACAATTAAATTTAAGTAGCCACTAAGTTTGATAATTGTGGTTTACTACCATTATATTGATATCAATTAAATTTAAGTAGCTACTAGCCACTAATAACGTGTTTGTATGTCTAGAATTGCTCTTTTGAAATTCTCTTGGTAACCAAATGACAAGAATGTGAAGCATCGACAAAGAGAACAAAAATTATAATACCGCACATATCACTACCAACACCAAAACACATTAAAATTAAGCATAAATGAAATATGCAATGAGTGAGAGATGGGAAAACTTGGAAAGTGTAATGCCTAAACTCTCCTATGGGTGTAAAAAAAACCGATAAATTGGTTGAACCAGACCGAACTAGTGTTTTTGGTTTGGTTCGTACTTACGAATCGAAACTGGCTCTAAACTGGTCTAATACCGGTTTTTATATTTTGAAAATCGGTTTGAACCAAACCGGACTGGTATATATATTTTTAGTTTTAATTTTTTATTATTATATATAAAATATTATTTATATAATTATTTATATTATATATATGTTATATGTTAAATTTCTAATTAACATAACATGAAATTTTAATTTTATTATTCATGTCTATTAGTCTTATAACATAAAATTAATCTTAAAATTTTTAATATAACATTTGATTTATGATATAAAATAAATTAATCTTATATTTTTAATATAACATTTAAGTTTTGATATTAACATATAAATTTTAGTTTTATAATTCTTTAGCCAAAAATTATAAAATATGGGATATGAGTCAATCACTCATAATACTCACAACCTAAAATTCCCTTAATAAAAGGAATTATTTTTTGGTAATATACAAGTGGCCTTAAATGCTAGCCATCATCCAGACGTAATGCATGGCCATAATGCCAAGTGTTATTAGCCTAGCAGATGAATAGGGAAGGGCATGCCCATATGAGCTCCCCTTCCTTTTTCTATATCTCCCACTCGTACATGGTGACCATAGTCCTAGATCCATATTTCTCACTATTTTCTTAGTATTGTTCATATAAACAAATAGGTTGTGCCACCACCGAGTACACCTAAAAAGAAAAAAATGTGAGAGCATTACCAAATTTCTCCTAGAGAATACTAGTATAATGACATTCCTAAAGTGTCTTATATGCACCAATCTCATTTGATTGCATCTAATCAAGCATCTTCGATCCCTCTCGAGCTCCAAAAAAATTAAAAAAAATGCATCTTTAAACTGTATTAATCATGACCATTGACATCATACTATTGTAGCAAACAATATAATCTCTAAATATGAAAGAAAAACATAACTATAAAAAACATTATCCAAATATATGAAAACATTATTTTTTCAAAAAAAATGCAGAAACCAATCCAACTAAAGTAACTACAAAAAGTAAGTTTCGTTGAATTTTGGAAGCATATAGCACATCGTGGGGCAATAAAGTGTGACAGCCTTGCAATTCTATCTTGTGGGTACCAACTCTCAACACCTCTACACTAGTTCTATTCCCACTCTGATATCACAACCCCCAACTACAATCCAACAATACTCCTCAAACCAGACTTTATCTTGCACTATATGCTCAGTCACTCCTGAATCAACAACTTACATTAGATATGAGTGAGCAACCATCACATGACTTGTTTCATAAATAGAAAGAGGATAGTCAAATGGTACATTCTTCGACTCAGTGTAGTCATGAGCAAAGTGACATTTATTTCCATAATTGAAGTAGTCTAGCTTGGACTTGTTCTTTTTGCGCTTGTCTCTCTTGCCGCGCTTAGAAGGTCCTGACCATTTCTGCACATGTCCAGTAACTACTCCAATCTTAGCTTTCTTGCATTTGTGCCTAAATGCCTTACGGGAGCCAGATTAAGTTGCATAGGCTGAATGTTTGGGTTTGGCGGCCTCCAAGCACTCAACCTCAAGTTTTAAGTGACATGACACATCATCAAAGGTTTTAACATTTACATTGTGCAACAAATTTTGGCTCATCATTTATCAAGAATTGGGTAGAGAGCATATCACTGTCTGTACTTATTGTTCATCAGTCATATTGTTTCAGGCTATCTTGAGTTTGCAAATCATGGATGACATCGCTCTAAGATTTTGCTTTACCGTGCATTTAGAGCACATCTTATATGAGTCAAAATTCATGGTCAATCTGTGCAATATCGTAGTTGAAGTTCCCCCGAGTTTCACTTTTAGTGTCTACCACATATTCTTGACGGTATTGAACTCCTTAAACTCATTGATAAGATCGTCGAGCATGCCACTTAACATAGTAAAGTGCAAGCATCGATCATTCTTGAGCCAATTCTCAAAGGCCTTGCAATCCTTTCGACGTTTTTATGAGTCCCCTTTCTCAGGCTCATTCAAGGAATGAGTTAGAGTCTTCACGACCTCCTGCTCAATCAAAATATATGAGATCTTGCAATACTAAATGTCATAGTTCTTCCCGTCTAATTTCTCTCATTTGTTTGAGCCAACAACAATATTCTTGGATGTCATTTTACTACAAAAGGGCACATAAGACATTACACACACACACACACCCCAAAGATGTTGAGATGAGATGATAATAGTAGTAAAATTGTTTAAGTTAAGTTGTTTTATAGGATTTTGGGAAAGTAAAGAAAAAATGAATAAAAAGATTATAAATTTAAAATATTATTATAATATTATTTTTTAATATTATTGTTATTTTGAGATTTGAAAATGTTGAATTCTTTTTTATATTTTGTTTAGAAGTTTAAAAAAGTTGTAATGATTAAATGAAAAAATTAAGATTTGAAATTAAAAAATATTTATGTTTGAGTCATGTTTGGATGTTGAGATTAGATTAAATAAGATCAACTCAACATCAACCAACACAACATCCAAATGAGGTAAGAGATTTCTCATGCCAATGTTAAAAGAAGAACAGAAACTCGAAATGGAGAAGTAATGTGGAGAAAAATCTCATTCTCATTATATTGTTTAATGATACAAAAACTACTGATATATATACATTACAAAAAGTAGAAAGGAAAGAGTCCTAAAACTAACTTTTGATCTTCTATTGAGTTACAAGTAATGATCTGTGGCTGTATGGACAACATGGATAGGTAGTGTACATCGAGTTTCCTGATATTTGTGCATTCTATGTAGCCATGTATTTTACAACTGATGTCTTGTTTTTTTGTGCCATTGCTTTTCTTCTTTCTGCTGCTATCTTCTATTTCTTGTGTGCTGCAGTGTGCTTTATATTTACTTTTATTGTTGCATGTATTTCTTGTGTATTACATGGTTCTTTATATCTACTTTTGATGTTGCATGTATTTCTTATGTTCTGCAGTTTTGTTGCTCAGTGTCCTTATGTCCTTTTTGCTTGTAATCCTTCTTATAACATTTTATTTCTTGAGACTCCCCCTCAAGATTAGCATAGATATTTAGGATTCTCATCTTGGACAATAGAAATTGAAAAACAGAAGCTGATAATGCCTTAGTGAAGATGTCTGCCAATTGGAATTTTGAGACTATGTGGATAGGAGTGATGACTCAAGCTAAGACATTTTCTCAAATAGTCGATATGGATGACTGCTTGGTTATCACAGAACAAGAGAGTAGGTTGTGCATGGTTGATGTTGAATTCTTTTAACAATCCAAAAAGCCACATGATTTCACAATTTGTGGAAGCTAATACCCTATACTCTGCCTCAGCTGAAGACCTATAAACAGTTACTTGTTTCTTTGATTTTCAGCTTATTAATGAATCCCCAATGAATATGCAAAAACCTATGATAGACCTCCTAGTTTCAGGGCAAGCAGCCCAATCAGGGTCACTATATGCCTTTAAGTGTAGAGATGATCTTAATGGCAAGAAAATACCCTGACTTATGGAACCTTTGAGATATCTGAGAACTCTATAAGCTGAGTGCAAATGAGTTTGTGAAGGTTTGTCCATAAATTGGCTTAGAACATTCATAGAATAAGTGATGTCTGGCCTGGTAATTGTCCAGTAAATGAACATTCCAATGAGTCTTCTGTAAGCTGTAGGGTCTTGCAGAATTTCATTTGTGGTGTGGCTCAACTTGTGATTCAACTCAATAGGTGAAGAGACTGTTTTGGTGCCAAGTAACCCTGCATCTTCCAAGATTTCGAGGGTATACTTCCTTTGAAAGATATTGATTCCAGAAGATGACCTTGCAACCTTTAATCCTAGGAAATATTTGAGAGTGAATCAACTTCTTCTTGAGAATTACTTTCCACTATGATATCATCCACATACACTAAGAGTGATGTAAACCCTTTTTGACTAAAGAATAGTCAGATTTGGATTGATGAAATCCAATGGAAGTGAGTGAATTAGAAAACTTTGAAAATCATTGCCTTGATGCTTGTTTAAGTCCATAAAGGGACTTATACAGTTTGCATACTAATTCCTCCCCATCAAGTTGCTCTCTATGGATGTGGTATTCTGGTGGCATCTCCATATAAATTTCCTTATTAAGATTTTCATGTAAAGAAGCATTATGAACATCCATTTGAGATTAAAAAAAAAAAAAAAACCCAGTTGTGAATAGATATGCTAAGGTAAGAAAGACACGAACTATGGTGAGTTTAGCAATTGACTGAATGTTTCTTGGAATTCAAAACCTTCTCTTTGAGTATACCCCTTGGCTAGATGTCTAGCTTTGTGTCTTTTAAAAGAACCATCAGATTTGAGTTTCACTTTGTAAACATATTTACAACCAATGACAGTTTATTGGGGGGAAGGGAAGTAACAGTCCAAGTGTTATTTTCCCTTAAGGCATTGAGTTCAACTTTCATGGCATATTGCTAATGTTTAAATATCACAGCTTCGCTATAGGATCTAGGTTCAGAGAATAATGAGAGGGAAATAGAAAAAGATTGGTGAGATGGGGAGAGATGTCTGTCGGTCAGGTGATGATTGAGTGGATGAAGTGTGGAGGATGGAGAGGATGTATTGAGGGGTATGAATTCTGCTATCTGGTAGTGGTATTGATGAAGATAGGTATGTTGATGTCTATCTTTGGTGGACCTTCGAAGGGGGAGGGTGGCATGCAACTCATCTGGTGGTTGCAATTTGGAAAGGGTGGCATGCAACTCAGAAGGGGTAGCAGGCAGGGATGTTTCATGATGAGGTGATTCAGATTGGGAAATATGATTGGATGGTTCAGGAGAGGATGTGAATGAGTCATTTGGTGGTGCAGGAGGTAAAATCAAATTTTGAGAAAATGAGGAATGAATGTCTAAAGATGGATGAGAAGAGGGAGTGGAGATAAAGGTGGAGGAGTGGAATGTAAAGATAGATTCATGAAAGACTACATTCCTAGAAATGAAGGTAGAATGAGTCCCTATGTCATAGAGCTTGTAACCTTTGATATTTGTAGGGAAGATTTATAACGAAGATGAGCATAGGAAGGTAGTGATGAAAAGAGCATTTCATAGGGAGATTTATTAGAAATGAGGGGTGTAGGGATCCTATTGATGATATATGCTGTAGTTAAGATGGCATCTCCCCAAAAAGGGGTAGGTAATGCAACTTGAAATAGGAGTGCTCAGGCAACATTCAAAAGGTGTTGGTGTTTCCTCTCAACAACACCATTTTACTGAGTGGTATACACACATGATTTTTGGTGAATGATGCCATGGTCCTTATAAAAATTAGCCATGTCGAATTCAAGGTCATTGTTAGTTCTGATCTTCTTAATTTTGCTATTGAATTGAGTGTGTATGAGGTGAAAGAATGATTGCAAGATAGGTCTTGTATCCGATTTTAGTTTCATTAGAAAAACCCAAGTGACTCTTGAATAATCATCCACAATAGTTAAGAAATAATGAAAGCCTTGAATTGATGCTTGAGAATATGGGCTCCATATATCACAATGTATTAAGTCAAAAGGAAATGAACTAGTGGATACACTTGAAGAAAAGGAAAGATGTTTCTGCTTTGCCAAATGGTAGATTTTACAATGAGATTAGTCCTTGGACTTTACATTAGGAACATGAGAATGAATTAAACTCACCCTTTGTGAAGATAAATGTCCTAATCTAAAGTGCCACAGATCTAAATCTTGTTGTATAGATGCTTGATTGACTCGAGTTTGATTGGAGAGAGTGGAAGAATGATTGATGTTGCTGTCATGAGAAGAAGGCAGTGGATAATAAAGGTCAGCATGAACTTTAGCAAGCCCAATTGTCATCCTTGAAGAGAAGAGATGACTTGAATGAAGCAAAGATCTTTTAAGAAAAATAGACATGTATCTGGTCTTTGAGTGAGTTTACTAACTGAGATGAGATTGAAGATGAATGAGGGCACACATAGGACATTAGTTAGAAATAGTGAGTCTGATAGTTTAACAGTGCCTATGTGACTTGAGCCTTTGTGCCATATGGGAGTTGTACAAAGGCTTGTATGCAAGGAGAGGGTTTATCAAGAAAGGAGGTGGAGCAAACCATGTAATCAATGGTTCCTGTGTCCATGATCCATGGCGTGTGTAAACATTAGAGTGCTTAGAGTGAGAGGATGAGCTATGTTTGTAAGGATTCACAAAATTGAAATGATAGTAATTAGTAGGTATGGAAAGACTAGAGAGACAATGATGGTTACCTACTAGGTTTGAGTAAGGTGTGGTCAAGGAATTTGGTTCTGAAGTTGCTGGTTTGATAGGACCAGGATTAGGCAGTATAGGCTTGGTATGTCCCGAGCTTAGTTGGGGAAATTGAACATTGACAAGATCCATAAGGTGTGTGCTTGTGCTTGAGAGAGGTTCAGTTGAGAGACAGTTAGAGCACGTGCTTCAACTGGTGAAGTAGTAATCTGATTTGCAGAATAAGGTGCAGCAGAGGTGCCTCCAAGCTTGGTGGTAAACTTGAAGTTTGGTGGGAATCTTACTAACTTGTAGCATTTATATTTTGTATGTCCAATCTTACCACAATGGTGGCAAACTAGGCCTGACCTATCTTTTTTCTTTGGAAAATTTTGGTAGGCAAGTAAGGCAGAAGGTTTTGAGGTGGGTAAGACTGTAATCTTTGCTTGCCTCTGTCTTTCCTCTTGTAAAATTAGTGAAAACATTTTATCTAATGAAGGCAAGGGACTTAGCAAAATGATTTGTCCCCTTACAACATCATAGCTATCATTTAAGTCCATTAAAAACTTAAACACATAATCTCCTTGTTGGACTTCACTAGCATTTTTTAAAACATCACAGGTACACTTTCCACAAGAACAACATGGAAGAGGTCTATAACTATGTAACTCTTCCTAAATAATATTAAGTTGTGTGAAGTAATCACTTATAGAGAGGTGTCCTTGTACAATCCCACTAAGCTTGTATTGGAGGTGATAAATTCAAACTTCATCAGGTTGTGCAATATGTTCCTTAAGTTTGTTCTAAACCTGTTTAGCTGAAGTCATGAAAAACACATTAGATGCAATGTCTTTTGAGATATAATTCAGAATCCATGTAAGGAGGATGTTATTGCATCTTAACCATGAAACATAGGAAGGGTCTGGCAAATCAGGAGTGGTGATGGTGCCATTCAAGAAGCCTGACTTGTTCTTGATGGAAATAGAAAGCAGAAATGATCTGCTCCAAGAAATGTAGTTTGAACCAGTTAATGGGGATGAGACAATGATAGTGTTAACATTGTCATTGTGATGTAAGAAAAATGGACTATTTGGATCCTCAACAAGGGAAGGAGGAGAAGAAGAAGAGGAGGATGTCATGATTTATGAGATGAAGTCTGTTTGTAAACGACGTAAACACAGTAGGAGAAATTTCTTGCTCTGATACCATGTTAAAAGAAGAACAGAAACTCAAAATGGAGAAATAATGTGGAGAAAAATCTCATTCTCATTATATTGTTAATGATACAAAAACTATTAATATATAGACATTACAAAAAGTAGAAAGGAAAGAGTCCTAAAATTAACTTTTGATCTTCTATTGAGTTACAAGTAATGATATGTAGCTGTATGGACAACATGGATAGGCAATGCTTTACATCGAGTTTCTTGACATTTGTGCATTCTGTGCAGCCATGTATTTTATAACTAATTTCTTGTTTTTCTGTGCCATTGCTTTTCTTCTTTCTGCTACTACCTTCTATTTCTTGTGTGTTGCAGTGTACTTTATATTTATTTTTGTTGCTGCATGTATTTCTTGTGTACTGCATGGTTCTTCATATCTACTTTTGTTGTTGCATGTATTTCTTGTATACTGCAGTTTTGTTGCTCAGTGCCCTTATGTCCTTTTTGCTTGTAATCCTTCTTATCACATTTTATTTATTGAGAGCTTGTCTAAGGTAAAAGGAATAATAATTAAAATGGATCGCAAGATTGAAAATTTGTTAAGCTTTTTAGTCATCTCTTGCGTTATAATGTCTAATTAGTAATTTTTAAATTAATTTTTTAATTGGTAGTAGTGTGTCGTGTTTAGTCAAACTACTAATTTCCTGAAATATCTTTGTTTTGAGTGTATGAAAAATATCTTAGTACTTCGCTCTCCCATAAAGTTTTCCACTACGAAATGAATTCCCTACAAATTATTCTGCTTAGTCATTAAATGGATATGCTTTAAAGTATAGAAGTAATTGCAACCATATTCAGCAACAAGTGAAGCTTATTAAATATTAGTTAATAAAAGAGAACAAAGAAAAAAGAAATATAAACTCAAGTTAATAGTATAGAAAAATATTTTAATCACAAAAAGATTTCACAAAAGTAAACTCATAAATTGATATAGTTTGATGTAGTACGTGTAGATTGTAAATATACTTTTATTATAAAGTACTAGATGTAATGTATTATATGAAACCACACTAGTTTGTAGATTTATTTTTGTATGATCTTTTTGTGACTATAGCACATTTTGATAGTCTACTCCTTGAATTTTCTAGCCAATTAGATATTAAAATAGGAGTCATTGCTAAGGCGTTTGATGCACAAAGGAAGTGTTATGGGATGCATTGTTTTGATTGTTGCAGTAGGAGGGAAACACTATTGGATTTTTTGTGAAGAATAAACTGATGTAATTTTATGTGATATGTTAAGTTCTATTTTACGATAAAAATAAGTTTACAAAGTCACGTCACTTTGTAAACTTTTTTTTGTATAATCTCTTTGTGGCAAAGACTTCACAAAAATAAATTAATAAACTGATATAATTTGATGTAGTACGTGTAGATTGTAAATATACTTTTATTATAAGAAAAACGCTTGTTACAAGCGTCTGGTGCAAACAGTGTGCAAACGTGGCTGGCGTGAAGACACTTGATGAGAGAGAGATCGAGCTGATGAGAAAGAGCTAAGAAGAGGGAGAGATTGAGCTGATGAGAGAGAGAGAGCTGATGAGCAGTGGCGGACCTGCATAGGGGCAGGGGGGCCATGGCCCCCCCCCCCCCAAAGTTTGAAAAAAAAATTAATATATTTTAGTTTTTTATGATTTAATAGGATTATATTATTTTATATTGTGTTGATCCCCTCTCTAAAAAATTATTTTGCCCCCTCTACAAAATTATTTTGATCTTATAAATTATTTTGACTAAAAAATAAAATAAAAAATATTTTATTATAGTTTTAGTTTTGCTCGGCCCCCCTACAACAAATTTCTGGTTCCGCTACTGCTGATGAGAGAGAAATAATTCATTTAAAATCTGACGTGGTATGGACAACTGCATACCAGTTGTATCTAACGATTGTATATAGAAGAACTGTTATTATAAAGTACTAGATGTAATGTATTATATGAAACCATACTAGTTTGTAGATTTATTTTTGTAGAATCTTTTTATGACTATAGTAATTTTTGATAGTCTACTCCTTGAATTTTCTAGCCAATTAGATATTAAAATAGGAGTCATTGCTAAGGCGTTTGATGCACAAAGGAAGTGTTATGGGATGCATTGTTTTGATTGTTGCAATAAGAGGGAAACACTATTGGATTTTTTGTGAAGAAAAAATTGATGTGATTTCATGTGATATGTTAGATTCTATTTTACAATAAAAATGATTTTACAATATCTAACATACAACATTAAGTCACGTCACTTTATAAACTTATTTTTGTATAATCTCTTTGTGGCTTTAAAGTCTCGTTTGTTTTTAGATCTCATCTCATCTAATCATTATAACATTTTTAAATCCCAATACAAAATAAAATAGACGATTCAACTTTTTTAAATCTCAAAATAAAAATATATTTTAACAATATTTTATTTAACTTTTTAACTTAATCTCAACTCATCTCATCTCATCTGTGAAAATAAATGAGATAATATTTCTGATAATGAAATGTAACAAATCAAACTGGTTAGAGTATGGAGTCATGGACTACTCCCCGATCCTTTCTTGAATCAGCACGAGCGTCAGCACCTATGGAAGTGAGATGGAGTTGCTTGAATAGCTTGATAGGAGGCTAGGAATACATGACTATGACTTGTGGAAAAATGAATGGAAGAAAAATTATCTAAGACAATTACAAGTATGACTTGTGGGTGCCGGAGATCTATGGGCATGTTGATTTGGAGAACGTTGTTTGAGAGATGAAGTGAGGTGTTGATACATCTGTGGTGGACTAACTTCAAAGCTGGGAAATTTTGAGTAATGAGTCTTGAAATCTCCCGCATATAAAATTCTGTTGAGCCAAGATTATTGTCTTGTCAATAAAAAGTAAGTCCATGCACGGCCGTGCTTCTTCTTGGTTGCTTCCTCTTAGGAAAATAAATAAATTAAACCGAGGAAAAACATCAAGTATTGACTGGAGAAAGACGGGTGAGTTAGGATGTTGAAGTAAGTTGAGCTGAGTTGAGTTGAGTTGAGATGATAAAATATTATTGTTTATTATTATTATTATTTTGAGATTTGAAAAAATTAAATTATTTATTATATTTTATGTTAGAATTTAAAAAAGTTATAATGATGAGTTGAGATGAACTCAACTTCCAAACAAAGCCTAAAATATAAAAGCAGTTGAACAAGAAACTTACAACCAAAACCCAGCTCACGAGCCGAGGCGGCTTTTTTTTTTTTTTTTGGATTTTACTATGTATTAGCCATTAGAAAAGTGCTATATCTCTCGAGAGATGTAGCCTGAAAATTCATTGAAAATGTAAAAGTTGTTTTTTTATTTTTTATTTTTTTATTTCATGTATTTTTTTAATCATCATAAATATTTAAAAAAAATAAAAAATTCATAACACTATTAAAAAATAATTCTTTAATCACTAAGTAAAAAAAAACAAAACATTCGGGATACAAATTCGGGTCTCAAAACATTTTTTTAGCCACCATTCACTCATACACCTTATACTTGATATTTATTTATTTATTCTCATAAAGTATAGAATGTGAAATAGTGAGTAACAACTGAATTTTTTTTTTTTTTTTTGGTATAGTCTTTTTGAATCATTTTGAAAATTTACTTTTCCTTTTATTTTTTCCTTGGGAACATCAATTAGTGATAATCGGCTGAATAATCCTACCTAATTCTTGTACATGGTGAAATCAACTTAGCGTTTGTTTTTGAGTAGGGATAGAGGTACTATCTTTTCATATCCATTTACTATTTATATTATATTTATTTTTTTAATATTTTCTTTTAAGTATTTTTTTAACATTCTTAATTATTAAAAAAAATTAAAAAAATATATATAATTTTACTAATAGTCACTTCCTTAATCATTAAGTAAAATAAAAAATTAAAAAAAAATCAAATACAAAAATAATAGTAAATGAGTAATAGGAAGGTAGTAACCTTATCATTTTTCTTATTTTTGTTTGGAGAAATATTTTAGACATCAAATAATTTTATAAAATTAAATTTATAAATTGATATGATTTGATGTAGTATATCATATGATAAAATTAATTTTATTATAAAGTAAATTTAACAGATTACATGAAATCACGTCAATTTATAAATTAATTTTTATGAATTTTTTTTATACCTTTAGACTTCTCGTTTATTCTTAGTTTTCTGACATAATTTCCTTTAACATAAGACTCTTTTATTAATTTTTTTGCTGGTATCTTTTAACTAAGATGCCATAAATTGCAGCCTTCAACTCTAAATTAGATGATCTAAATTGTGGGACAAGGATCTCACCCTTTCATTTTTATCAGCCATCTTATCATTTGCTATATCATATATAAAAGAAAAATAGATTACATAAAAATAAATTTATAAATTGATGTAACTTGATGTAATACGTTAGATTATAAAATTATTTTTAATATAAATAAATTTAATACATCACGTGAAATCACGTCAATTTATAAATTTATTTTTATGTAATATCTTTATACCTGTAAGAGTCATCTTTACAAAAAATTAAAAAAGAGTATAGAATTTTGTTGCATTCAAGATGTATTTTTATTGTGTACAGTGCATTGAAGGATGCTGTCCTGTCCCATATTTGCTGTCATTGCAAAGGATCCATTATTGCCTTCGCTAATTAATTTAATATTAATAAATATTAATGTTTAGAAAGAGACATAAACCAACCAACCACTAATTTAAAAGTCAATCACATAAGACTTGGAGTTCGAGGCAATTCAATATTTTAATGTCAATGGCTGAATGGTTATTGGATCTTACTCCCACAAATTTGGACATATACACAAATCCTGCCAATTTCGACTTGAACCCATCAGTTTTGTTCCCTAACCCATGACCTGGAATCTACGAGCAAGTGCAACCCAGCTTGGGATGTTCACTCACTGGCATTAATTAGGTTCTTCAGATTCAACTTAGGGAATTGAGGACATTTTCCAAACATAGAAGTCAACTTTCTCCTTATCAATATATATATATATATATATATATATATATATTTTCTAAGAGGAATATAATACATCAGCTACTATTCACTAACACATTCTATATTTATAACTTTTTTATAAAATATGAAAGTATTTTTTATAAGATATGAGGTTATTTTTCATAAGATGTGACGTGTAGATCGGTGAATATTGACTAATAAGAAGATTTTTTTTTTTTAAATCTTCTCTAATATTTCATTCACAAACATCAGTAAACACAAAACATTTTTTAATTTCAAGTTTTCAAATTCTTCATCTAGTCATTACAACTTTTTCAAATTTCCAAACCAAATATAAAAAGTAATTTAATTTTTTAAAATTTTAAAACAAAAATAATATTAAAAAATAATATTCAAATATTTTTTTAATTTTATAATATTTTTATTCAGTTTTTTTTTTCTCATTTTTCAAAACTCAATAAATATATTAATTCAAACTATTTTACTATTATTCACATATATTTTGAAAAATTTTAAGTGCTCAAATGAGTTCTAAGTGTAAAAAATAAACACGTGTAGGTTCTACAATATCTGTTACTTTTGCATGAATTTTTTAGACAAAATTAAATAACATAAATATTATAAAACTTGGCTGGTTTGGTTGTATAAAATTAAACTATCTCATCTCATTTCATCTTATATAGGGGTGTAACCGGTCCGGTCCGGTCCGGTTTTGGATAAAATCTAGGACCGAACCGGTATGTACCGGTTTTATATTTTTCAAAATCGATTACGCACCGGTTATCCTCCTAAACCGGTACTTCCGGTTTTACCGATTTCCGGTCCGGTCCGGTCCGGTTTTCCAGTTTTTTAAAAATATAAATTTCACAATTTGTCATTAAAAATTTGTTTATAAAAAAAAAAAATTGATTTAAAAAAAACTGTTTTATACTTTTATTAATATATTAAACTATATAATAGTATTAATATTAGACTATTGGTATAGTTATAAGTTATATATTAGTATTAGTTATAAACTTTTAGTGATTTAGTATTAACATTTTATGTAATAATTTATAAATTATAATAAGAAATTATTTCATATATGAATATATATGTTATATATAAAATTTCACATAAAAATTTATAATTATACATTATATATAAAACTTATATATATTAATATTTAATATATATAAAATATTTTGTATAAAACTTATATATAAAAATATTATTTTTTATTTTTTTTAATCAACCGGTCCGGTCCGGTCCAAAAAATTCTGGAACCGGAACCGGACCGGAACCGGCCGGTTTTTACGTTTTAAAAACCGGTTCCGGACCGGACCGGTTCAAAACCGGTAAAACCGGTCCGGTTCGGTCCGGTCCGGTCCGGTTTTCCGGTTTGAGTTTACACCCCTAATCTTATATAATCATTACAACTTCTTCAAATCTCACAAAATATAATAAATAATTTAATTTTTTCAAATTTTAAAATAAAATAATATTATAATAATATTTTTTTAAAATTTTAATAAAATATCTTATTTCATCTCATCTAAATTATGAAACCAAACGAGTCATTACTTAGCTATGCTAGTTTCCTTTTTCCTCTCTCAAAGCCATCCCATGGTTCAAGTGGGCCAACAGTTTTTTTTTCTTTCAATTGTACTTTGTATCCATAGAGTGGACTTTACTATGATGGAAAACTTGGTATGGATAGTGGAAAACTGAATTATAGACTAATTATGGGTTTGTCAAGAAAGTGAAAGCAGAGAAAGTTCTGAGAATCCTCCAAACAATCCGATCACTGACCCTTTTGAGTTTTGTATGGCCCCATCTTGTTCTGCTTTGGCTCTTCCTTTAGGCTTTATGCATGCCTGCCGCCTGGTCCCTTCACACCCATCCACTGGTCATATTTCTGAAATTTATTCAAAAGACTTTCTAAACTCAATTTGCAGACGGCAATGATATTATTTTATAATAACTATTACAGATATAAAAAAATTTTATAAAATAAATTTATAAATTGATATGATTTTATAGAATTCGTTAGATCTATTTTATAATAAAAATAACTTTATAATTTGACGTATCACATTCTGTCACGTCAATTTATAAATTTATTTTTATGTAATCATTTTGTGATGAAAGTTTTTTCTTTATTTTATTTCTTATAAACGAAAGTTGAAATGTGTGACCTTCGACTTTCATAACATCGTAACGTAAAGAAGCTGCAAACACAAGTTTGGGGTCAACAAGTGCAAATAAAATGTTTGAAAGACAAGATGGAATAAATATGATTCTTAAGCATTTTCCATGAACTTTCGTCCTAAAATGCCTTTCTGTTGGCTCAAGTTTCCAGTTTCTTGAAGCTGCAGTGCGTCAAAAGTTGGTAAATGGGATTCGAGTTTCAGGACTGGGAAAAAAGAAAAAAACAGAGGCCTTGTCGTTAGTCAAAGAAGCTAAAGGTCCAGACTCCATTCCATTCAAGGATTACTTTTTTCTTTTGGTCTAGAGAGTGGTATCGACCAAATTGTGTGTCTTGTGAGTTGTGACCACTACCAGATGGCAGCGGCTGCTCTCTCACCCAAAAAGCAGCATGTGTTTATACATAGAGATCTCCCTTTTCCACATCATTCAAATTGAAAAGTAAACCAACGACAAGAAGGCATTCTCTACTTGTCCAACAAGAAACAACTCGTGAAAGCATGAGTGCTCTTTAATCTAACGTCGCTTTCTCTAGGCCAAAAATCTATAAAGTAGATCGTTTTAATTTATGAATTTATTTTTATATAATTTTGTTTAATATTTTGAATATTATATTAGATGTCGTATCAGTCAAGATATTGAAATGAAATATTTTGATATCAATATTATTTCGTATACTGTTTCGAAATAGTCGATATATGAATAAATTATATTTTAAAATAATAATTTATATATGAATAAATTATATATAAATACATATATATAAAAATTATAAATAACCTAATCTGAATTAGGATAAAAAAATAAACTTGTAATTTAAAAAAATTAAAAATTAAAAGTCAAAATAGGCCGGTACAATTGATATTTGGGCCGATACGAAACATAATGATAATATAGACCATACCGGCCGATACGGTACAACATTAAAAATAATAATTTTGTTTGCACTTCTCTTTCCTATACAAAGATTTGCTAAATTTATTATCTAAATTTTAAGGTTTTTGCATTTAATTTATTTGGATATTCAAGCAATATTTATTAACTATTTAATAAGGCCTACATTAGCACACGTAGTAACAAATACCTTTCAAACTTACTTTTACGTACCTATATTTCTCCTACTCTAAATCCTAACATAAGCCTAGGTTATTTTTATCGATAAAATTAGATAAGATATGATAAGTTAAAATAAATATTAAAAATTAAATAAAATATTATTAAAATATATATATTTTTTAATAATATTTTTAAAAATTTTAAAAAATTAAATTATTTATTTTATTTTATGTAAAATTTAAAAAAATTATAATAATTAGATAAAATGATATAAATGAGTTAAAATGGATTGTAGAAATAAATGAGGCTAATACCCTACCAACAACAACAATAATAAAGACTAGTTCTCTGCTTAGCCAACAAGAAAGATAAAAATAATAGCAATGTAATGTGAAAATAGTAAATGCCCTTTAATCTAATGTCGCTTGTAAGGATAGTTTCAAAATGTATATGATGATGTTTCGTTACAATTCAAAAATATTATCCTTGAATTTAAATAATAAAAAATAATATTATTCTTGAATTGGGTTACATATAAGAAAAATGTTATTTATATTTATAATTTTAATTATATAACCATACGTACTAATATGTCAACTATTAAAAATAAGAAAAATTTTAAAATTTGAGATTTGAAATCTAAAGTAAAAAAGAAAACACCGATAAAATGGATGAAGCTGCTATTCCGTATATGGACTCGTTTATTTTCAGAGATGAGATGAGATGAAAGTTAAAAAGTTGAATAAAGTATTGTTAAAATATATTTTTTAATATTATTTTTATTTTGAGATTTGAAAAAGTTGAATTGTTTATTTTATTTTATATTGGAAGTTAGGAAAATTGTAATGATTAGATGAGATAAGATGAAATATTTTCTGAAAACAAACGATAATATTACACCTAAAATTATACATTAGTGTAGCATTACTCTACCTATAATGTTACAAAGATGACGTTTCTGTCTTCATAATGTTTAAGTTGCATATAATGACACCTAATTAATCTATTTTAAGCCCTTTTTTATAAGACGAAAGTGACAGAAAATTGGGTGTAACGTAAAGAATAGCATTAGAAAAATATTAGAGATTATATTATGATTCCATTCCAACAACCATTGATTTATTCCTTTTAAAAAGAATCACATCCAATAAGTTATTGATAATATAAAAATAAAGAGAGCACAAAGCATAAGCATGAAATTAAAAGGCATATGCTCTGGTTTCTCCGGTAATTTAATCGCACGGAAGGTTAGCAGGTAGTTTCGATAATCTCCTCTCTAATTAATCTAAACGCACTAAGGGAGGGAGAGAGAGAGATTGTGAGGGTCAGTGGAAAAGTAGGAATCATTCCTCGATCTGATGCGCCTCATTGAGCGGTCGAAGCATTTTTCCCATTTCTGACTTTTTTTTTTTCATTTTGTATACTTTTCTAGAGAAACAAACAAACGCTAATTTAAAGGGGCTCTTTAGAAACCAGTCGGAGTTCGGTGATTTGGGATTTGCAGTGTCCTCGGAAATTTTGTTTGTCTTCAATTAATCAGGGTTTCGTACGATTTGATCTAGAAGATTGGGTTTTCCCGAGGAAACAAGTTCATCCTCAAAGTCCGTAATCTCTATGGGGAAGGGCGGCCAAGACTACGGAAAGGCGGAAATCGTTAGCCCCAAACCCTCCGATCGAGAGGTATTTCCAGCCTGGGCGAAACAGATTCCAGAATGCGAGCAGCACTACCAGGTGAACAAGATATCTGGACTAGGATCCGAAGACGTCGAGAGATGGCGCAAGATCTACGGCTACAATGAACTGGAGAAGCATGAGGGCCAGTCCATTTGGTCTCTGGTTATCGAGCAGTTCAACGACACTCTGGTCCGGATCCTACTTGTGGCAGCAGTCATATCCTTCGTGCTCGCCTTGTACGACGGCGATGAGGGCGGCGAGAAGGAGATCACCGCCTTCGTGGAGCCTCTTGTGATTTTCCTTATCCTGATTGTTAACGCAGTCGTTGGAGTTTGGCAGGAAAGCAATGCTGAGAAGGCACTAGAAGCGCTTAAGGAGATTCAATCGGAGCACGCCACGGTCATTCGCGACGGCAAGAAGCTCCACAATTTGCCTGCGAAGGAGCTAGTACCCGGCGATATCGTGGAGCTTAGGGTTGGCGATAAGATCCCTGCCGATATGCGCGTCTTGGAATTGATTAGCTCGACCTTAAGGGTTGAGCAGGGGTCACTGACTGGAGAAAGTGAAGCTGTGAATAAGACCAATAAGGCAGTTCAGGAGGACGCTGATATTCAAGGGAAGCGATGTATGGTTTTTGCGGGGACGACGGTTGTGAATGGTAATTGCTTTTGCTTGGTTACTCAGACGGGTATGGAGACAGAGATTGGAAAGGTGCATGAACAAATTCACGAGGCATCGCAGAGCGAGGAAGATACGCCGTTGAAGAAGAAGCTGAATGAGTTTGGTGAGATGCTGACGATGATAATTGGAGTGATATGCGCGGTGGTGTGGCTCATCAATGTGAAGTACTTTCTTACTTGGGAGTATGTGGATGGGTGGCCTAGAAATTTCAAATTTTCGTTCGAGAAGTGCACGTATTACTTTGAGATTGCAGTGGCATTGGCCGTGGCTGCAATTCCCGAAGGTTTACCGGCGGTTATCACGACGTGCTTGGCGCTTGGTACGCGTGAAATGGCTAAGAAGAATGCCCTTGTGCGGAAGCTGCCGAGCGTTGAAACTCTGGGTTGTACGACTGTGATTTGTTCGGATAAAACCGGAACCTTGACTACAAACCAGATGGCTGTGGCGAAGCTTGTGGCGATGGGGAGTAATGCTGATAGGCTTCGAACCTTCAAGGTTGATGGGACTACATACAATCCATATGATGGTAAAATACATGACTGGCCAATGGGTGGTATGGATGATAATCTTCAAATGATTGCAAAGATAGCTGCTGTCTGCAATGATGCGGGCATTGCTCAGTCAGAGCATAAATATGTAGCCACTGGAATGCCTACCGAGGCAGCTCTAAAGGTAAGACCTTTCTTTTTGAAATTTGTTTTCCTATTCACTTTTGTTTTCTATCTTTATGACTGATTCTCCCCCTCGACTGATCCATAATTAATGGACAACGGTGAAGAATTTTCTGTTCTAAAAAAATTAAAAATAAAAAAAATCTGCAAATTGAGTTGCTGTATGGTGTTTTGTTTATTTCACACCTGCTCTGCAACAGCAAGTAAAATTGTTATTGAGATTCACACTTGAATCTGCTCTCAATGCATTTCAGGTTTTAGTTGAGAAGATGGGCCTTCCTGAAGGTTCTAACCATGGTGGATCAACGACTAGGAGTGATTTACTACGTAAGTTGAAACTGGCATACTTCTCTCTTTTGACGCCTTCCACCTCCAAGAAAATGAAAAAGTTTTAACCTTGATGATTTACATGGTCTGCTGCCGTATTTTATTTCTTAATTTTACATTTATTTAGGTTGCTGCCAATTGTGGAATGAATATGAACATAGGATCGCAACTCTTGAGTTTGATCGCGATAGGAAGTCCATGGGTGTTATTGTGAACTCCCAATCTGGGAAAAAGTCATTGCTAGTGAAGGTGCTCTCTCTCTCTCTCTCTCTCTATATATATATATATATATTATTGTATTAAAGAAACTTTCACACTTTTTTTTTTTGATAAGTAAAGTAAGAGGTAAAATTTATTGATAGGAATGAAATAGGCATAGCCTATGTACACAAGATGTATATAAAAGAGCTTCTAAATACATTCTAGAAATGCTAAATTAAAGATAAGAAGTCATGAACATTGCTTCCATCTAGCACAATGGCTGAAAACCAGAGCAATAACGTGTGTACAAAAAAATTCTGAAGCTTCGTCATTGTGAGCTCCCTATCTTCAAAGCACCGCGCATTCCTTTCTGACCAAGTTTCACACTTATTTTGCCTTTCTATTAAGTGCAACAGTATCATTGTGATATAACAGAAGCTATCTGTGAAGCATGGGCAATGTGTTTCCTTTTCATTTGGTGTTTTTTTTTTTTGTAAGTAAGAAGAGATTTTATTAGAAATGAATGTATAGGCAAAGCCCATGTACACATGAAGTATACAAAAGAAAACACTTAAATACATTCTAGGAAACGAAAAGCGACATCAGAAAATCATGTACGGAAGATCCGTTAATAACTAAAGCTGTAAACCAAAACAGCAAAGAGTGCACAAAAAAATTCCAGATTTGCTCGAGATGCTCCTTGTCATTAAAACACCACACATTCATTTCCATCCAAATGCACCACATAAGATGCAAAGGAATCATCTTCTAGGCCGCGCCCACTTGAGAACAACCAAGAAGCCCAATCCAACATGCAAGTAGGTCAACCACTCTCAAAGGCATCACCTAAGCCAAGCTGATTCTACAAAAGATGCCATCCCACAAAGCCCCTGCCGCCTCACAATGCAAGAGTAGATGATCCACGGTTTCCCCATTCTTTTTACACGTGAAGTACCAATCCATAACCATAGTACCTCGCTTCCTTAAATTATCCAGCATCAAAATTTTCCCAAGAGAGGCAGTCCTAATGAAAAAAACCACTTCGGAAGGCACTTGGGACCTCCAAATGCACTTCCAAGGAAAAGGAGGACTATCCCGAAAAGTCAACAACTTATAGTACGAATGAACAGTGAAATTTTTGCACCCCTTAAGACTTCCACAACATCCTATCCTCATCATTACCACCAAGCCCCAAAGAGTATAAAAAGCTGAAGAAAGTTGAAACTTCGTCAATCTCCCATTCCTGTACAGCTCTAGTTAAACAAATATCCCACTGAATAGTACCATTAGAACAACAAAGCAAATCTGAAACTGCAGCAAACTGATCTGAAGCCAATCGAAAAATAGCTGGAAACACACTATTGAGGGCCTGATCACCACATCAAATGTCAAACCAGAAATGGATCCTAGATCCCTCGCCAACAGCAAAACTAACATGACTAACAAAGCTCTCCCAGCCCTTTCTAATGAACTTCCAAAGCCCCAAACCATAAACCCCCTGAACTACATTAGAACACCAACCCCCCCAAGAAGTTTCATTTGGTGGTTTTTTAAGTGCAATATTTTCTAGGAAAGCTTCTACAAATTTAATGGTTCAGTTGAAGTTGTCTCTACAGTTGCAGTCAAATGCCTTCTTGATTTATCATCAACGTGCTTGGTTAGTTGATTTGTATGTTTAAAACCTTAAAAGTGCAAAATGTGGAGAAGAGAAGTTGTAGGGTTCTCGTTTATAAGACTGACAGTCCTGGGGGAAGCGCCCCTCCCGGGGGTGGGTATAAGGGGACAAATTTGGCAATCAGAAGTATTATAAGGTGCTAGGTTTCCATTATCCCGTATTGATTCAATTGAACTTGTATATAATTGTAATTAATGTCTTCTTGTATAATGAAGAGCTGCTGATTATTTCATGTTGCTAATGGCAATTAATTTGCAATTTGTTTTTACTTCCGTTTAGTTGTTTTTCACTTTGTCAATTGTACCATGTTATATAATTCTAATATGAAGTTAAATTGTGGCAGGGTGCTGTAGAAAATCTCTTAGAGAGGAGCACTAAGATTCAGTTGCTTGATGGTTCCGTTGGACTTCTTGATGAGAATTCAAGGAAACTCATTTTAGATGCTCTTCAGGAAATGTCAACTGGTGCACTGCGCTGTCTTGGTTTTGCATACAAAGATGAGCTCGGTGATTTTGAAACCTATGATGGCAATGAAGATCATCCAGCTCATGCACTTTTACTTGATCCTTCAAATTATTCATCCATTGAGAGTGACCTCATTTTTGTTGGCTTGGTTGGACTGAGGGTAAGTCTTGACATTGCTAAATTCTACATGATTTACTTATTCAATCACTTTATTTTTCCTTAGTAGCCTTAGGCCTAACTTTGGGCGATCATTTTTCCAAATTTTTATAGGACCCTCCTAGGCAAGAGGTTTACGGAGCAATTGAGGACTGTAGAGCAGCTGGGATTCGTGTTATGGTTATCACTGGAGATAATAAGAATACAGCAGAAGCAATCTGTCGGGAAATAGGTGTATTTGGACCTAATGAAGACATAAATTTAAAAAGTATAACAGGAAAAGAGTTTATGCAACTGCATGATCAGAAAGCTCATCTACGCCAAACTGGTGGGCTCCTGTTTTCTAGGGCTGAACCAAGGCACAAGCAAGAAATTGTGAGATTGCTTAAAGAGGAGGGAGAGGTGGTTGCCATGACTGGTGATGGAGTGAATGATGCGCCTGCATTGAAACTCGCTGATATTGGGATTGCAATGGGCATTGCTGGAACAGAGGTGTTGTTTCTTTTCGTTTAGTAAATTATTTCTCATATTTACATTTTGAGGTACATGCCATGCCAATGGTAGACCTACATGAAAGGAATAATCAGCAAAAGAAGCTGACTTATTAAAGAAATCATTAGGGAGAAATGCCTAAATGGTAATATTAGAATTTCCATGAGGTAATGGAGGCAATACTGAGAGAATGGATATGTTTCATTTAATTGTATAGAGAGAAGTAACATACTAGAACAAATTGTATGGACAGTAGATGTGCATTGGACAAAATTGAACGCTGTTGAACTGGACTTATGTGGCATATGCACTGGTAGATGGAATAAGGGAGTAAGCATTAGTAATATTGTATACCATAATTATAACACCACTAACTTCTTTCCTGGTTAAAATACACTTGTTTTTCTGATCAGTGAAAAAATACATAACTTGTAATTTCCCTATATTCCTTGTAACTCTCCAATCTTTTTCAGCCATTGTTTCAATTTTCCTACTTTCAGGTCGCAAAAGAAGCTTCAGATATGGTGTTGGCAGATGATAATTTTAGTACAATTGTTGCAGCTGTTGGTGAAGGCAGATCTATCTACAACAATATGAAGGCATTTATCAGGTTGGATCATACTTTTGCTTGTTTAGTTTTCATTTTGCATGATTTTAAGACAATCAATAATCAGAAAAAGAAAGCTCTTAAAATGGTGCACTTCAAAGTTGGGATTTAGCTATAGTTAAACTTAAGTCTGTTTGGTGGCCTGTGTATTGTCATGAAATAGTCAATTTTGACTGATTGAAGAGGTTGAATGAAATTATAGCCACGACTAGGTAAATGAATGGCTATTAACAAACTACAAGTGATTTATTTGAGTTGATTTCCTTGCTTGATATTTGAAAATTTTGGTGGATGGTCATATAGTTGTTTTGGTTGTTAGTAGATAGTATCTAATTATAAAATAAAAAGGTATCTAACTTGATGCAACATAACGAATCTGTAAATCCCATTAGTTTTCCATGGCCTAATCTGTTCTGAAGTGCAATGTGAATTTGATGCTTAACGGCTCAGATCATATCTAGGGCTGGTCATGTGCTGGGATGGGTCCAGTCTGGATCATCACCTTGGGATAAAATCGTATTTCCTTCCTAGCCCAGCCATGCCTAGACTTGTGCCTTAGATTGCAGACATGGGCCCAGGATTGGCCTGGGTACTCCCATTGATTGTTCTTCATTTGGTATGAAATTGTCTTTGTATTCATCATTAATAAGATCTTTGTTTTACTCATAAAAATAATCTTTTTAGTAATTTATTTTTTCTTTAATTTTTTGTTTAAAAGCCCCTTCCAAGTTTTGTTTTTACTTATATAAAAAAAAAGTTTTGTTTTTACTTATTCAAACATTTTTGTAAGTAAAAAAAATCCTTGAAGTAAAAAGAAAATTAAAGGATTATAATGGGAATCATAATATTATAGGAAGATGGTGAATGAAATCTCATTTTGCTTGGGGGGAGAAGTTCAAGCACTTTTTAATGATTTGGGCTCCACTTGTAACATTGATTAGTCCTTCATAGTTACAAGGAGAACATGCTTTTTTTCATGTCATGTTAGTGGCATCATCTTGCTTTGACCTTCTCTCTCTTTCCCCATTTATACTATCATTTTTATATGACTTATAAAAAAAAATGCGAAAGTGCATGCAAAAAGGACAATGAATAGATTATCTTATGATCTATTTTAGGATCTTAGGATCATAAGATAGGATTGCATACTATATTTTCATTTTTGGATTTTTCTAATATTCATACCTTAGGCTTTAGCCCTTGGGTTCGTTTTTGTAAGGAGTAGAGCTCTTGTGTATCCATCCCGAGTATGTTGGCCTCCCTCCTTTGCAATAAACAAAAGGACACCACTGTTTTTGTAAGGAGTAGAGCTCTCGTGTATCCATCTTGAGTATGTTGGCCTCAATGCCCTCCTTTGCAATAAACAAAAGGACATATAATGCACATAGTGCTCTGTCATGTGCATTCTGTTTTTATTTTTAACATAGTACTTTATTGCTGTCGAGTTGATTCATTTTGTTTTGCATTAGTTCATTAATGGAGTCTAATCTCGTCGTGATTGTGGAATTACTATAGGATAAATAACTTATAATGCACATAGTGCTCTGTCATGTCTAGTCCAGCGGTACTAGGACTGTAAATGAACCAGTCTGTTCGATAGCCCGCTTGATACTCGTCTGGTTAAACTAGAATCGAACTCGATTCGTGAGAAAAAAATCACTTGTGAAAGCGGATACCCGCTCGATTAGTAAATGACACATACCCGACTAAACTTGACTTGACTTGGCTAAGGCTGTCGTTAAGGCCCGCCCGTTTATGCCTGAGTCGACTTGATTAAAGCTCATTCATAAATTGATAAATATATACATACACCTCTGTATATATACATATATATGTGTGTGTGTATATATATATTAGTTAATAATATAAGCATAGCATCTTTTATAATTAAGTATATAGTATGTAACGTAATTACTTGTGCATAATCACTTGTGCCTATATATTGAATATACTTCATAGCTATATTTTATAATTTGTACAATAGTTAGTTGATAAGATTTAATAATTTCATATACTAATACGAGATAAATATATATGAAATGTTGATGTATACTATCATATTATGTTTATGTATTTGTAATTTATGTAGGCATATAATATATTATTATTATGGATAAACATCAACTAGTTACATAGTAATTATTTATAAATTTTTACAATTTCTAATTCAATAGAGGTTCTATTTGTTATTTGTAAAAATTCCATTAAATTTATATTTATATTTTCTTATTTATCTAATTTCTTAAATATTAGTTTTTTTCCAATAAATAAAAAATAAAAAATTCGTGCCAAGTCAGCTTGGCTTGGCACGAGCTCGAGTTTTTTGAGCCGAGCCGAGCCCGGCAATCCAAAGAC
Organism: Juglans regia; assembly: GCF_001411555.2. Classification (NCBI taxonomy): domain Eukaryota; kingdom Viridiplantae; phylum Streptophyta; class Magnoliopsida; order Fagales; family Juglandaceae; genus Juglans; species Juglans regia. The sequence goes on from NC_049904.1 coordinate 4,448,058, forward strand.
CGGCTCGGTTCGATTATAGCCCTAAGTGGTACTTCCACTTCTGCTTTGGTGTCTACTGCCTCTTTAGCAAGTGAGAGAGATACTTGGGTGTATATTACAAAATCATGCAAACTTGCTGGTTTTTCAAGATGATGGACTCATTCTCTAAAAGTAATGTTATATACAGTTCTGAGTGTGCAGTGTTTGCATACTCCTTTTGAAAAAAAGTGAGGGCCACCATTAAAAAAGTTATTATTTTTATGTGGGTTCCAGATTTTTCCACTTTTTTCAAATGGAGTATGTGAGGACTGCATACTTTAGAACCGTAAATATTTTTTTCTCTTCTCCAAAAGGTTTTTATAAGAAAAAAAAAGTAGTATCATCTTTCCTATGGGTGACAATATATGACCCGACTCGTGAACCCAACACGAACACGACACGAAATTAGTGGATTTGAGTTTTATGTTAATGGGTTTAGGTCAAAACAGGTTGACCAGTTAAGACACGATTTATAAGCGAATCAATAACGGGTCAATCCATTTAACCTGAAATCAACCTGTTTTGATCCGTTTAGATTTTATTTCAAAATTATAATTTTATTATTGTTGAGTTATAATATTGATATTTCTCATTATGCTTATGTTGTTATTGTTAATGTTGTAATTCTGGACCTATGCTTTGTTATTGTAGATTTTGTAATATTGGTTTTATTATATTTTAAAATTTGAAAAATGCTGATATTTTTTGTTAATAGGTAGTCTTATTTTTTTAAAAGGATATTGTGGCTACTAATAAATATATATTTTAACTTTTATGTGAAATTATGTTAATCAAATGGGTAATGCGCGTTAGTTCAATCCATTTACATGAAACATATTTAAATGAATTGTGTCGTGTTTACCTATTTCTAATTAATTATTAAACGGGTCAAAACGGGTAACACGACATGACCCATTATCTAAATGGGTCGGTTTAGGGTTTGAAAGTTTGACATGTTTAGCTTAATGGGTCAGGTTGATCTATATAGTCGAATGTTCATGACTTGACACAACACAAATACGACCCGAAAACACAAATTTCCACCCCTAATCTTTCCTTCAATGCGGAACTGCAATCCATGTTTGGTGATATTTACCAAGTCTGTTTGTCAGCACTTCATGCTAGTCAAGCTGTGATCAATTGGTCTTTGAATTTCGAAAAGGCACCTTTGTTGAAATTAATATGTGAAAGTTGTATATCTCCTTTTAACTTAAAAAAACAAAAGTTTTATATCTCCTTTCATAAAATTGATTACTTTTCTGCCTCTTAAATTAGATACTTCTGGCATATGATGACATGTCAATGTGTATTTTTGTGTTTCCAACCATTATTCAGGTACATGATTTCGTCCAACATGGGTGAGGTCGCCTCTATTTTTCTAACAGCAGCTTTAGGTATTCCGGAGGGCCTGATACCTGTCCAACTTCTGTGGGTCAATCTTGTTACTGATGGACCACCTGCAACTGCTTTGGGATTCAATCCTCCAGATAAGGACATAATGAAGAAGCCACCTCGTAGAAGTGATGATTCACTAATCAATGCTTGGATTTTATTCCGCTATCTGGTATGTGTCCTTTCCTTATGCTCCAAATTATGTTGACATTAATGTTTATAAGTTTTAGTTTTTTCTTTCTGCACACTTTCCGCTGATAGCACTGGGGGACTTGATATATAATTAATCCACTTTAATGACTGCACACAGGTAATTGGGATGTATGTTGGAATAGCAACCGTTGGTATATTTATCATTTGGTACACCCATGGTTCCTTCCTGGGCATCGACCTCAGTGGAGATGGTCATAGCCTGGTCACATACTCCCAACTTTCCAACTGGGGGCAGTGCTCATCCTGGAAGAACTTCACCGCCTCATCCTTCACTGCTGGCAGCCAGGTCATCTCTTTTGAAAACCCTTGCGATTATTTCCATGGTGGTAAAGTGAAAGCGATGACACTCTCGCTCTCTGTTTTGGTTGCCATCGAAATGTTCAACTCCCTCAATGCGCTTTCTGAGGACGGAAGCCTCTTAACAATGCCCCCATGGGTGAACCCGTGGTTGCTTTTGGCCATGTCAATCTCATTTGGCTTGCACTTCTTGATCCTCTACGTGCCCTTCCTGGCAGGAGTATTTGGCATTGTGCCCCTCAGCTTCAATGAATGGCTCTTGGTTTTGGTAGTTGCATTGCCCGTGATTCTGATTGATGAGATTCTCAAGTTCGTAGGGAGATGTACAAGTGGGTCTCGAGCACCCAGTAGAAGAACGATAAAACCCAAGTCAGAGTGAGGCAACTTGTGGAGAATTTTTATTCCTAAGACTGCCACTGTTGGTTGGTATTTTTGACATGGGATTATTAACCTCCGTTCTTTTGATACTTCATAGTTTTTTATGGGGAAGAAAAAAAAGAAAAGGACATTTTTTCATTACTTCATTAGAAAATTTATGCAGCTCGTTCTTGTCATGCCCATCTTGATGGAATGTCTCCGAGGCAATGTATAAAATGCACTAGGTTGGGCTTCTGTCTGCAGTGTATAAAATGCAACCCCAACTTACAACCCACCGAACCCTAATCCTCACATATTCTAATTGACACATCAAACACAGTTAGAAATAATCAAGGATGATGTAATGTGTTAGTTCTGATGGTTGGTAGGTGTAATGTATTAATTTTGATAATCAAGGTAGGTGCAATGTGTATTTTCCAACTAATAATTGTCTAGGAACTTGACAAGGATAAAGCAGCCCATATCCCTCCCAGCTAATCTCCTACATTAGATATTTTCTGTACAAACTGTAATTAATTCGACATATCCGTACTGTATAACTATATTTCTTTTATGCCCTTGAAAATTTCTGTAAAATCGCCGTAAACTGTAATTATAATTTGATCTTTAGGGCCCTCTACAAGTTGTAATTGTAATTTGATCTCCAATGACCATTTGCAAACTTTTGTTGGTACCGAGGTTGTAACAGGCAGTTGTAGGGTGTGCCAACGCTATAATCGAGCACTTGCTTGATAATCGGGCATAGTGTGATTGTTTATCATTAGCAAAGAGCGTGCATTTCAAATTTGGTGATCGGTTTTGTTTTCGTGGGTGCTAGTATATTTCTTGTCCTCTAAGGTGATTTCAAGATTGTGTTGAGATATTTAGGATCATAATTAGACAAAATGATTTACACCATTAATCTAGTTGAAATTTTTAGAAACTTATAGAAAAATAATTTTTTTTTGCGATGATGTGGCGGAAAGTGGCCCAATCCGAGAGGTGGTGTGAGCTTAGTGAAGAAACGGTTTCTTTATGCTCAAGGACTTTCGGTGGCCCATACCTCTGAAAATTTTGCTCACAAGAAACTATCATAGGCAAGTGGTTCGAGGTGTTGCACCCCAAGTACCTTAGCAATGTTTGCGGAAGCAAGTCTAAGAACTTTACATTAAAAAAACCTCGATCCAGTCGAGCCCAGCTCCTTGTAGCACCTTTTTGCCCATTACACCAAGTTAACCTTTTCCCTTGAAAATTAGTTTCAAGTAATCCACACCCATTGATCAGAGGAATAAGAATATTATTTGCTTCTTGAATTTGTTCAAGATGAAAACACCCCAATTGTGAAAAACCTGATATTTACACAACCATAAATAGCATATGAAAAACCTGATATTTACACAATACACTTGTGATTTTCTCTTCTACATTTTAGCAAACACCTTAAATGCACACCGTGTTCTCCATCGCAGCAGCTCTTCTGTGTTTCCATCATTCTTTTCCACAATACAAATAGCCAACCTTTTGGGAAATTTTTTCTAATCCATCAAAACAGCGAAAATAGAGAAATTTTCCTGGTCTCCCATTTTCAAGCGTGAATTTTCTGGATTTTGCTCTCGTGTAGCATCGAAGCCTCGAACTTTTTGGGAAAAAAAGACTCTGTTCTTCATATTCTTGTATATGACTCCTTGATCTCGAGATTTCACCTCATGTGCAGCGTCGAGCACCCTGGAGACAGCGACAAAGGAGATTTAACTGCAGTCGAAGATGGAGCAGCTGCCTGAGGAGAAGGAGCAAAAACTGGAGGAGTCACTGCCGGAGAGGTGGGAGATGAGACCAATGGGGATGTCTTTTGGGACGAGGTGGGAGACGAGCTTTTTTCTGTAAAAGGAGAAACGAGTGCCAAGGGAGAAATGAGTGGGGACTGAGATGCATAACATCTCCATGATAGTTGTGATGGGCTGTCTACGTGTCATTTAATTATTGGTGGGCTGTTAATTGGATAATATTGGACGGACCGGTGCTAAGGTTTTCTCATATCTTATTCCCGAAGACTACTCGTTCACTATCCGTACCATGTGAATTTATTTTTGAGTCTTGATATCGGTACCGATAAATGGTACCAATGGCCGAATCGATAAGTATAAAAAATTTTCTTTTTTTTTAATATATATTTTTTAAATTGTTTTTGTTAAAAAAACACCATTTCACTATTAAATACTTCCATAACCATTATTTCTTTTAAAAAGAAAAAAAGTATCGATCAATTTGGGGGTCCAATTCCTCAACCCAGCATTTTCCTCTATTTCTTCTGCTCTGCCGTCCCACTGAACTTTTTTTGAGAAGCTTTCAAGAGAATTTCCTACCCAAAATAGACAAACTCTCTCTCGTCCCGCCCAATGTTGTGTTTTTCGATTGCACGACATATAATTAACCGACTTTGAATAAAGAAAAATGTTGAATACAGTTGCCGTGCATAATTGCAGGAGAATTGGTGCCCACGTAAAAAATGAAACGCACCATTTTAGTCAAGTATTTAAACGAATCGTTTCATACTAAAGAGATTTTCCTCTATTCGTCTTCCCACGAACTCTCCCTTCCTTCGTCTTCCCACAAATCTCTGCCTCTCCATTTGTACTGTCGTTCCACCATCGTTTTCCCACTAAGCACAACCTTCCCACAAAGGGATGTCTCTCCCTACTTTCGTCTGCCCACGAAACTCTGCCTCTCCCTCCCACGGTTCACTCATCGCCGTTAATTTTCAATCAACAGTATGTGCTTTCAAGTCTTATAAAAGAGGGTAAATAATGCATCTATGTCTGAGAATTATGTGGCAAATGAAAAGCTCTCATCAGATACCACACAACATAATTCACATCCATCTTCGGAAATTATGAAACTCATTACTTGTTTTAAACTGCATTTAGGAGAGGAGATTTTTTCAGTGCAGACAAAACAAGGCCAAAACCTTATTGATATTCCGGCTATACTCAGTACATACAAATATAATGCTATTCCATCTTAGAAATGCATGCTAAAGAGAAGTTTCATTGCTATCAAGGGAATCGAAGGAAGACAAGCAAATTAGAGTTTAAGGCTAAAAGATATTGCTATCTGGTTTATTAACATTAAATTTCACATACCAAAAATACTTTATTTTCCCAATATGCATGGTGATTTCTTACTAGGAAATAATTTTCTGAATAATTCTTTATCTATACAGATTCATCAAACACTTATTCCATTGACACTAAAAAAGCGAGTTTGTCGATATTATCATACTTATCAACACAAATAATATTGCAAGTGTGCATCAGACTTTCAAGCCAAAAAAGTTTAGTGAAAATCATATTCAAATAGTCAATATTCTACTCTTTTCAAAATCATTGAAGAAAACTTCATTGAGGTCCTTTATCATGTTAGTCAATCAGTACCTATTTTAGTAAGCTACTTTTATTTGATGGACAATTACTGCTTTGGGTATTACAGAAGTTCTAATGTTCCATGGACTTTGTGAGAAAACAATCTCCTTTATTTATTGAGAAAGGTTTGAGTGAACACCTTCGAGGAAAGAAGCACAAGGCCAAAGAAACAGGGCTTAGAACCCAGAGAATGGACAAGATTGACAGATCAAGATCACTGCCAAAGGAATGAACGCCTTCGCAGCTTACAGAGATTACTGATATTGGAAGCTCAGGACTGGAGACAAAAACTGAAGGGGAATCAGTTCACATCTTCTTGCGGAATGGAGCAAATACACACGAAGATCCAGTTGAGATTAGTAGTTGACCGAGAAAAGAAAATCAAAGATCTTACCAATGTCTGATGAAGCTACCCACGAAGTAAAATTAAAAACAAACTACAAAAAAAATAAAAATAAATAATCGGACAAATCAAATGAGATCCCAAAACGGACTCCCTAGCATTCCCGATGAGTTTTGGCCAAAGTCCTAAAAAACAAGGAAACTCCAACAATAATGATATCCCAAAGTAGTTGATATCCATAACTTTCTCAACTGACAAGCTCATGAAAATAAACAAGGAAACTAAAATCAACATAATAGCAAGCAACGTGCATCTTCGCTTGGTGACAATCCATCTAGCCTAGAAGAACTGCCACCTTTACCCACATTTATTCTACAGATAAACTGCTATTTAATTACTAAGTAGCTCGATTTTTATGGTCCATTACCGTGGCATGTCCTCATAGAAGAACTCTTTAAAAGAATTCATGCATTCTGTTTGCAAACGGAGTGCTATGATTAGAGATCCATCTGCAGCTGGACTTGACATGATGTACGTCTTGCCATCATCATCATTTATTAATGCTGGACCAACGTATATTGGCTTTCCCCACCCATAATCCATACCATAAAATGGCAAATTGATCCAACTTAAAATAGAAGCGTTGGGATTTCCTAAATAATTAGGTGGATTGGTGTGTGCACCATTGTGCAAGCCACACCTCAAAGCGCCCACATCCTTCTGGCTAGCAATAAAATCAAGAGCAGACCTTATATACTCATCTGTCATACGCTCGATGGCTTCCCTTAGTTTTCCGGCAGCATAACTAAGTGGTTTGGCCAAGAGGTCGCCATGGACACATTTCGATGTTACGGTCTGAAGAACTGTGTTTCCAAAGTATCCTGGGGGGAGAGACGGCTTCAAGCGGCTGCGAAAATCAATCACCAATGTAACTCTTGTTGGTTGAGAGTTATCGTTTGCTCGCGCCTTGCATATACACCTCCATAAGTGGCTGGCAATAGTTTCATATCGAGAATAAGGTCGCGTCGACACCATCTCCACGTCCTGACATGGGATCGCATTGGCTTTCTTCCTTAGTCCCTCGACTTGCTCTTTGGTGACTTTCAATATGGCGACACAAGTTTCTTTCTTCTTCTCCTCATTGGCATCAGTGTGTCCCAATCGGAGTGGTGGTTTGGTGAACTCTTTATGCTCAAAGCGTGGAGGCATAAGCGGTTCATGAAGTGATTGTAATATGGTGCGATCATGGAAAGGCATCTCATTCTCCTCCAATTCATCTCCTCGAGCCAACTTGGCCCATGCATTGAAGAATTTAGCTGCAGACCATCCATCAACCATTGTGTGGGACATGACTGTTGCAACACAGAGACCACCGCAGCTAAACGTTGTGACTTGCACCAGCAGCAAGGGCCAGTCCTCAATCGGTCTACCATAATCAACCTTAGGGACCAGATCTTCGATTGCCTTCATTGGTGCAAAGTCGCCAAGTTCATCAAGTTTTGCTTCTGAATAAGCTTCCAGTAACTGCGCTCCCTTGGCATTGCAATGGACTTCCAGTCGACCACCATGAATCCAGTGTAGTCGACCAGCTAGTGGATAATAGGGAACCAATACACGACTTAGGGAGTCTTTCAAAGTCTCTACTGTCTTTGTTTTTTCGTTGTTGTCACCGGTGTCTTTGTAAATAAAGATGAGCGGTATATGAGTCCATTGCATTCGTTGATCACACTCGGATAACCGTAATACGCCACCCGGGGTAGGCTTGCTTGGAATGATGGAGGAAGTAGACTTGACGTAAACCATTATGTTTTGAAAATATTCTGTGTGTGTTTTTCTGCAATTTTCTCACTATATATAGACTATATATATATGGCTTGAAAAAGAAAATGTGAAGTATAATTCTATCACATTTTGGGCTCTTTGGAGGGCTAGATGTGCCTCTTGGATGGAGGGTGTTAGTTATGATTGGAGGGTCATTTCGAGAGTTGTGAAAAATAATTTAAGGGATATCTCACATGGGTTGCAAAAATTTAAAAAAAAATGGGAGCTAATAATTTGTCAATTTTGCAGAAATTAAATTGTCCAGTAATTTTTAACTTGATAATCGGTGGTGGAGGCATCATTCATGGTCATCGTGATAAAGTGATAGCGGGCATGTGATGAATACAATAGCTGAATGTTGAACTTTATTGGATGTTGAGCTTTATTAGTGGGGCTCACATGCTTGCGTAGGTGGGCAAGTACTCTTCATAATAATAAGAACGTATTGAAAGTTGAGAAAAGTACTGCAATGTTGAACAATTATAAAAAATTGTCAAACTATATGGCTTGAAAAAGAAAATGTGAAGTACAATTCTATCACATTTTTATACAATCAACCCTTCAAACGCTGCGTGCAAGCTCATGCGCAGCCCTATTTCCCTCCCTGTACACACGATTGATGATAGCATGATATGAACTTGCGAGAATCAAATCCCTTCCTTAATTCCCATTGGCATGCAAGTGCCAAAACAAACCCATCAATCTCTCAACTTCTTATCATCCTGCTGCAAAGATTGTGCGGTAAAAAATCGAAACAGAGCACCAGCATGTTTCAGTGGTCCAAAATGGTCCCATGCACTCTGAAAGATTCAGTGATGATGGATATATCTGCTACGTACGTGCGTCGTGGCTAGCTGTCCTCTTTCTTTTTCAACTCATCAAAATTATTTACGCAATTAATGTGGTCGCTGGTTCTTGGAGGCAGACTAGTTGGTGGTCCCTAAAATCCGGTAGGAGGAGGCAGACCAGAACTCGAGTTTTAAATTCAGATTAAAATCCGGTTCGATTGTGCTGGATCAAATCCGGATCCGAATCCGAATGAATCTAAATTTTAAATCCAGAATCCGGTCTACAACCCGTTAACCCTTTTTTCCTTTTTCTTTTTTTCTCCTCGTATAACATCTATAAATTCTTTAATTTTGGAATCGCTCACCAGCAGGTTTAATGCCCTGCAACAAAAATGCATCAGTATGCATACTGGATGTTAGCTTATAGGTTTACGTTTCATGGTAAAACACCCAGTAGGTTTCATAGTTTATAGGTTTCTAGATGGTATCAAGATAGGCCAAAACTTATAAATTTGAGCTAGGTTTTCGGCTTTTTGCTGGCGAGAAGAGATGAGTCTACTTACGAGTGTGTGATTTAAAGTGTGGGCTGCTGCTTCAGGTGCAGGGTCTAGTTGCATATCGTTCCAGGAGAGGGCCTCTATTAGAAAGACAAGTTTGTCCATGTCAGGGGATCCATAGGAGAAGGGTGGTTGGTTGAGGTTGTTTAGATGGGTATGGAGAGTAGTTGGGGATGTCAATTGATTAGAAGGTGGATCGCTCAAGTATTTCTCAGAATAGATAGAGAGGACTCACTGGCGGAGTTTAGAGAACAAGTAATCATTCTAAAAAATCATCCTTTAAATTACCTATTTCAACGCAATTAAGATAAGAATTTGGTTTATTTTGAGATTTGGAGGGAAATCCGTCCTAAAACAACAGTGAAGCTGTTTCGATCAGCTGAATACAAACTAAAGAGATTCAAAGTAAATCGACTATTGTGCCATGTCCTAAAAACTAAGGAGATTTCAACTGTGATACCCAAAGGTATATAATTAATATGAGTTAATCTTATAACCGGTCGAATTGCTTTTCCCCAACCAACAACTCTCCAATGGGTGACTTCCATATTCTATGTTTCACCCTCGTGGTAGGGTTATAAACCATCATTATACCCGTGGCTGGGCCGTATACCATGTTTCACCCCGTGGTAGGGTTATAAACCACCATTATACCCGTGGCTGGGCCTTAACATAAACAGAACAGATTTCGTCAAAAATCCGATTACAATCATATACAGAATTAGAACTTCATGCCAAGGTTCTCAGATGACACATCATTTCAAAACAAAATACTGAAAAGTTTCAGATTATTTCACATGTTCGAGATAAACATAAACAAAATATTCTCATTTGTTCATAACAAAACTTCTAGATTTTCATATTCGCTCTTTTACATAGTTCAGAAATAAAGTGCACAAAACTAGCTCATGTCTACACCAGTCATGACAGAAAAACACTTTCTTTTATATAGAATTTATGCATATGCAGAATAAACATCTGTGGTTGTTTTCAGATCATCTCTTTCAAAAAGAAAATAAACACATTTATTCTCAAAGTCAACCTCCTTTTATTTATTTTCTGCAAAACTAGTATATGAACCCCGCTTACCTGGATAACTTAGCTTTTCAGAATTTTCCTCAAAAAATGTCGAGTCGAAAATAAATCGTTACCTATAAAAATAATCACATAATTTCCGTAAGTTTTCAATTAATCATGGATTTCGATATTTAATCCTAAACTTCTAAAATAACATATTTTAATATCTCAAAACTTAAAACCCTCGTAATCCCAAAATATATCATCACTTCCTAAAAATCTCCAATATTCACCATGACCATCATCAAACTTAAAACACCAATATTCAAACCCGAAATTTTGCCTCTCCATTTGCACCGTCATTCCACCATCGTCTTCTCACTAAGAACAACCTTCCCACAAAGGGATGCCTCTTCCTACCTTCGTCTTCCCACGGATCTCTACCTCTCCCTCCCACAGATCGCTCATCACCGTTCATTGTCGGTCAACAGTATGCGCTTGCAAGTCTTACAAAAGAGGGAAAATAATGCATCTATGTTCGAGAATTATGTGGCTAATGAAAAGCTCTCATCAGATACCACAACATAATTCACATCCATCTTCGGAAATTATGAAACTCATTACTTGTATTAAACTGCATTTGGGACTAGACTGGGCTAGTAGATCTTCAAGGTTGCAGACTCAAAACCATCGACTATTAAGGACATCTTAGTGTGGAGTATGTCTATCTCCACGTCCTTCAGTTGGAGTTCCTTATCCTTAACCTCGAGCTCCATGGCCATTGCCTTCAGCAACTTTCCCGTTTTCTTGGCTTTCTTTCCAATGGTCATGGATCTTCTAATGGCAGAGTGCGTTGTCCCCTCTTAATGACTCATTCTCGACCTGAAGAGCGCGCGGGTCACCCATCAACTTCTCCCCTCAAAAGTGCAGTAGCTTGTTCAATGCCCTCTGAGTTCTGAAATCTTCTTCAAGGATCTCTTACTCTTGGGAAACCAGATCAGCTAGTTGGTTGGCGGCCTGTGAAACTAGCAGTAACAAAGTTCATTAGCAAAGTATGAAAGACCGAAACAGCAATATAGGAAAGGTACTCACATTGGCAAAAATAGGCTTGAACTTCTAGGCATACGCTTCAAACAATTCTGCCCGGGCATCCTTATAACCTGGCATGGGACCCTGCGAATTCCCTAGCCTCGAAGAGGTAGCTGGCTCGACACACACCAACGGCAGAAGAGCTTTAGCATGCACAGAAGGTAGACTGGATTCCTCCTTGTGCAGATCAAGAGCCTCAATGAGCGGATCCTGTAGGTGGATAGACTGGGAACCTGGCAGTCCCTCAGCTTGGGCCGAACTCCCTCCTTGAGCTGCTCCCGAGCGACCCAGGGGGGGGGGGGTTGCAAGCAGGGGAAGCATCGTTGTCTGTCTCCACTATTACAACGTCTTCTTGTAGAAGAGAAGTGTAACGCCCCAATGGAAGGCCCAAATCACATGGCCTATGCTCCAAAAGGACTAGTCAATGATACAATTGGAGCCCCATTGGAACCTTATAAAGAGCAAGAACTTCTCCTTCCCAAGCAATGTGGGATCCCATACACCACCTACCCTTATCCATATCATATGGGGTATCACAATCTACCCCCCTTAAATTCCCGACGTCCTCGTCGGGCCTGTCCATTATAGGTGGCACGGCTCAAGTCCCACATTTCTGGTTGGGATATGCTCTAATACCATTTGTAACGTCCCAATGGAAAGCTCAAACCACATGGCCTACACTCCAAAAGGACTAGTCAATGATACAATTGGAGCCCCATTGGAACTTTATAAAGAGCAAGAACTTCTCCTTCCCAAGCAATGTGGGATCCCATACACCACCTACCCTTACTCATATCATATGGGGTATCACAATCTACCCCCCTTAAATTCCCGACGTCCTCGTCGGGCCTGTCCATTATAGGTGGCACGGCTCAAGTCCCACATTTCTGGTTGGGATAGGCTCTGATACCATTTGTAATGTCCCAATGGAAAGCCCAAACCACATGGCCTACACTCCAAAAGGACTAGTCAATGATACAATTGGAGCCCCATTGGAACCTTATAAAGAGCAATAACTTCTCCTTCCCAAGTAATGTGGGATCCCATACACCACCTACCCTTACTCATATCATATGGGGTATCACAATCTACCCTCCTTAAATTCCCGACGTCCTCGTCGGGCCTATCCATTATAGGTGGCACGGCTCAAGTCCCACATTTCTGGTTGGGATAGGCTCTGATACCATTTGTAACGCCCCAATAGAAGGCCCAAACCACATGGCCTATGCTCCAAAAGGACTAGTCAATGATACAATTGGAGCTCCATTGGAACCTTATAAAGAGCAAGAACTTCTCATTCCCAAGCAATGTGGGATCCCATACACCACCTACCCTTATCCATATCATATGGGGTATCACAAGAAGACTCAGCTTGAGGGATGTGGCTTTCCTGAGACAAATAAGTGGCTCGGCATAAGGTAAAACAATGAATGATGAGTAAGGGAAGAAAAGCAGAGAAGGAAGAACAGATACTTGAGCAACGCCGGCCGAAGAGGTAACTCCCGGGATCAGTGGGGGAACTGGCTTGACCACTTGCTCCAACACGGGAGAAAGAACTGGGACTTCAGGAGGAACGGGCTCTGTAGCACCCTCGGAGCATGGCTCCACGAACCTAAGCCGTTCGACAACCTCTTCTGAGCATGGCTGCACAATGTGAGGAGAAGTTAATCCCTGGCCCTCGGCGGGAGTAACTTCTGTCTCCAAAGGCAGCACGGGAGGAGAGGCGAAGACCTTTGGAAGGGGAATCGAAGGGCCGCCAGAGGAAGCTAGACCAGGAGCTCTGGGGGTGGAATAGGGGAGTTGGTGAAACACTCCCCAAAGGATGCATCAACCTCGGCAAGCATTTCTTCGAAGCGAGCTGGTCACCTCCGCAATGGGACTTCCTCCTCAAGGAGAATCTCCTCAAAGGAAGGAAAAATTCCCATCGCCTACCCGAGACCCCGAAGCACCTGGTCTTCAAAGGCCAAAGCAAAAAGAACGGCAACGACCACTTCTGGTCCTTCTCCCCTTGCGGGGCCAGCAAGAAAAGGCTCAATGCCGTCATCCTCGGTTTAAGCAAATTTAACAAAGGGAAGGAATTTAGAAGTCTTGAAGAATTACCTTCAGGGGGGTTGTTTATTGGAACGGCTCGGTGGCAACCCTCTATAGTTCGTAGAGTATTGCCCACTGGAGGAGCTCAGCGAAAACTACTCTTAAGAGCAGCTCGGTGAGAACCACTCTTAGGAGTGGCTAGGTGAGAGCTACTCTCCGGAGTGACTCGGTGAGAACTACTCCTAGGAGCAGCTCGGTGAGAGCCACACCCTGGAGCGGCTTGGCCAAAACTGTCTTCTAGGGTGACTTACTGAGAGCCATTTTTCTTGTTCTTAAAAGGGGCATCTGGCTTAGTGGGGGGCGGTGAAGTGGTCGGGATCTCTCTGGCAGGAACTGGCTGGGTTGGAACTGAAGTCCCTTCCCCTGTATGGACCACTTGGCGCGGTTACCTTCTGGAGGGAAGCTGCACGACACTTCTCTCCTGAAGGAAAGGGTGGACCTATAAGAAATCTCGACATAACACATGAGCGAGATGCAGGAGAACTAGGTAGCGATGAATGTAATCGTCATTCAGTAGTGCGTTGGTTTCGGCTAGGTCGAGATGAGCCATAATCGAGGATATGACAGAGGCAATTCTGAATTCCTCTCTCTCTGACAGCGTAATAGCAAAAGATTTGGTGGTCAAAACCTTACCCCAAATGGATCAAACTGGAAACACATTGTATTTACGCTCCCCCTCCGGGCATTCCCATCCAGAGCCCCTAACGAAAAAGAATCGCCGGTGCCATTCCTTTATTGAAGAATAATGCCTCTCCAAAATAGCGAAGCATCTTTCTGCAGAATAGGATTGGAAGCTACAACAGTTCCCATCAAGCCAATTGATTTGGTACACACTCAGAAACTCCCGAACAGTTAGGTCAGGATAATATTCTGAGCCACTCAAAACGATCCAAAAGGCCACACAATTGGCCAGGACCAAGTGCCAAGCATTAGGGTTAAGTTGCGCCAGAGCAAGTTGCAAGAAGTCTAGGATGTCGCGCACCGAACGGCAGAATGGCAGACGCAGGCTGATGGAAAACATGTGGGGATAAAGAGCCACTTTAGTCGATAGACCCTGCTCGTCAACCATTGTAGCACAAGGTTGAGGGAGTCCCAGAGTAGTCTTAGCAAGAATGGAGAACTCTCTGCAGAATGATCGAAGTTCGTTACTAGTCATAGTTGATGTCCACCCCTTCCCAGCGTAATAGTTGAAATGGAGTTCGTTCGCACTTCACTTAGTCATGGCGAGAGTAGATGGAAGATTTGGGGAAATTATTAGGGCTTCAGAAAACTGAAAGGAAGAAGGGCAAGACGAAGATGAAAGGAAAGAAAGAGGAAGAAGAAATAAATAGGGACGACACGATGGAACGGTTACATGTTCGAAACCGCAGCGTAGGATTCGAAGAGATGCCTCGGCTGCAGGAAAACGGCGTGACGTTTACCTACTGCACGCGTAGGCAGAACGAACCAATCCCAGGCAACGTTGGCAGGCCAAAAAGCAGCTTTAATTAATGAGGCCGGCGTTAATGATTACAGAGAGATCGGTTCGCGACAACAGTGAATAGGCGAGTGTCCATTGGTCTTCTATGTTTCCAGACCAGGGTTTAAAAAACAATTTCTTAGAATTTCTAGCCCATAAGTGTGCTAAAAACTTGCGGGGTACTAAGAAGAGAGACGAATCCCTTATACTGGGCCAAAGGATGGGCCCAGATCACAACCTAGATATGTGGTATAGGTAGGACAGGGCCAGAGACAGGGTCCAACCACATCACATGGACTGAGTCAAACAAGCAACCTGAATCAGGGCTCGGGTAGGAGAGAGACCTGTGTCGGGCCTGGCTGATGAGATAGAGGACAAAGGCAAGGCTTGAGGAGGAAGGGACATGGCATACATCACCAGAAGGAAGGGACCCGGGATAGAAAGCAAGCTGCATTTTAATGCGGCCCAAAGTAGAAGTCGTGTCGCATTCAATGCGACGTAATGCCCGAGCAACGTACGACAAGTCTGGGCCCTTCACGGCTCTACAAGGTGACGACACAGGAGCAGCTCGGTGAATCAATAGCACAAGCATATTATTCCTTTCTATGCAACACCCCACTATGGTGGGGACCTGGTTGATAACTATAAATAGGACACTACCGGCAGCGGACAATGTAATCATCATTAATCAGTCAATCTATCACTATCACCTTACACTCTCATCTTCATTACTGTTTATCATCTTCTTCTTCACCATACTGACTTAAGCATCGGAGGATCAACGGACCGAAGTCCTTCCCGGGTAGTCACTATGCAGGTGATCGCTCGTATACCTGGGGTGTGAAGTTGCCCAGGCCCGCGAAACATGACATCAACACCTACTTTATAAGCACTACTTACTTTTGAAAAATAAGTTTAAAAAAACTTTGATTTGTTTTTCGCGTATATAATGAGTTTTGGCCAAAGTCCTAAAAAACAAGGGAACTCCAACAATAATGATATCCCAAAGTAGTTGATATCCATCAATTTCTCAACTGAAAAGCTCATGAAAATAAACAAGGAAACAAAAATCAACATAATAGCAAGCAACGTACATCTTCCCTTGGTGACAATCCATCTAGCCTAGAAGAACTACCAGCTTTACCCTCATTTATTCTATAGATAAACTGTAATTTAATTTCCAAGTAGCTTGATTTTTATGGTCCATTACCATGGCATGTCCTCATAGAAGAACTTAAAAGAATTCATGCATTCTGTTTTGCAAACGGAGTGCTATGATTAGAGATTCATCTATAGCTGGACTTGACAAGATGTACGTCATGCTGTCATCATCATTTAATAATGTTGGACCAACGTATATTGGGTTTCACCACCCATAATCCATACCATAAAATGGCAAATTGATCCAACATATAATAGAAGCATTGGGATTTCCTAAATAATTAGGTGGATTGGTGTGTGCACCATTGTGCAAGCCACACCTCAAAGCACCCACATCTTTCTGGCTAGCTATAAAATCAAGAGCAAACCTTATATACTCATTTGTCATATGCTCGATGGCTTCCCTTAGTTTTCTAGCAACATAACTAAGTGGTTTGGCCAAGAGGTGACCATGGACACATTTTGATGTTACGGTCTGAAGAACTGTGTTTCCAAAGTATCCTAGGCGGCTCCAAGCGGCTGCGAAAATCAATCACCAAGGTAACTCTTGTTGGTTGAGACTTATCGTTTGATCGTGCCTTGCATATACACCTCCAAGTGGCTGGCAATAGCTTCATATTGAGAATAAGGTCGCGTCGACACCATCTCCACGTCCTGACATGGGAACGCATTGGCTTTCTTCCTTAGTCCCTCGACTTGCTCTTTGGTGACTTTCAATATGGCGACACAAGTTTCTTTCTTCTTCTCCTCTTTTGCATTAGTGTGTCCAAATTGGAGTGGTGGTTTGGTGAACTCTATATGCTCAAAGAGTGGAGACATAACCAGTTCATGAAGTGATTGTAATATGGTGCGATCATGAAAAGGCATCTCATTCTCCTCCAATTCATCTCCTCGAGCCAACTTGGCCCATGCATTGAAGAATTTAGCTGCAGACCATCCATCAACCATTATGTAGGACATGACTATTGCAGCACAGAGACCACTGCAACTAAACGTTGTGACTTGCACCAGCAGCAAGGGCCAGTCCTCAATTGGACTACCATAATCAACCTTAGGGACCAGATCTTCGATTGCCTTCGTTGGTGCAAAGTCGCCAAGTTCATCAAGTTTTGCTTCTTGTAGATGTAAAAGTTAGGTAGGACTAGGTGATTAAGTTGATAAATTTGTTTAGGATTAGGTGACCAAAAAGATAGAGTTTATCCTATCATTAAGTTGGTAATTTTGGATGAATGTAAATTATTTATTGACTTTATCTATAACAATATTAAGTTTATTTATGAGGTATTAGAGGTTGTTTTGATAAGTCATAAGTGGAAAAATCAAGTTCCAAGGAATCTGCACTTATCCAAAAAAGAGGTTGATCTAAAATCTATTGCTGCAGTGAAGAGTTATCGCAAAATGTCAACATTCCGTCTGGAGACGACTTTGTGACCTTTTGCAGAGTCCTATTGCAGACCAAATTACTACTAGACTCATTTCGTCAGTTGAGTCCTACTGCAGATCAAACTATTATCAGATTTGTTCTGTCAGCGGAATCCTACTGCAATCGGAATTGATTTTCAAATTATTTATTTAAGAGATCCTATTGGTTAGGATCAGTAGAGATTCAGATCTGCATATTTTCTAGAGCACTTTCCAATACATATTTTGGTGAGAAAATTCCTCGGTGAATTTTTATACTGTTTCTCTCAGAGAGTAGAACTTGAGTGTGAGAGATTTTCTAGTATTTTATCTCTGTTTTTGAGTGCGTGCATACTCCAAGTTGGAGAATTGAATGGTTGAGTTTCAGCCACTAGACTTCCAGGAGAAAAGCCAATGTTTGAAAATCGTCAGAGCTTCTGGCTTCTATTATGGTAGAAGACAAATGGGTCATTTGTCTAGTCAAATAAGAATATTAATTGACAAAGATTTTGTAATTGAACTTTACTTGTAATTGATTTTCAAATAATAAAATTGACTTTTCTGGATTTGGTTGTCCTATAGGATTTTACCTTTAAAGAGTTCTTTAAAGTGTTTTTCTTCGATACCAATACTTCGTTTATTTTATATTATTACGTAATTAATAAATTAATTGCATGCTTGACAACTAACTAATTTGTTAAGTGAATTTGTAGATATTTTCACTGTATTACAGAGGTACTTGGATAATTTCACTTCTGAATAAGCTTCCAATATCTGCGCTCCCTTGGCATCGCAATGGACTTCCAGTCGATCACTATGAATCCAGTGTAGTCAACCAGCTAGTGGATAATAGGGAACCAATACACGACTTAGGGAGTCTTTCGAAGTCTACTGTTTTTGTTTTTTCGTTGTAGTCGCCGGTGGCTTTGTAAATAAAGATGAGCGGTATATGAGTCCATTGCATTCGTTGATCATACTCAGATAATTGTAATACGCCACCCGGGGTAGGCTTGCTCGGAATGATGGAGGAAGTAGACTTGATGTAAACCATTATGTTTTGAAAATATTATTTGTATGTGTTTTTCTACAATTTTCTCACTACATATAGACTATATATATATATATATATATATATATATATATATTATGTTTTGAGTTTGTTGGCACTCAAAGCAATGTTTTCAAATTTTTTTATGGGGTTCAACCATGGAAAATAAAAAAAGGAAGTGGATCTCGTGGAGAAAGATTTTATGCCCGTTGAGGAAGGGGGACTTGGAATACGAGATTTATCAGAGGTGCAAACTTCTTTGCTGATGAAATTTGCATGGAAAATTCTTCATGAAAATTCTTTATGGTCGATCCTTTTTTCTACTAAATATGTAGGGGATGCTCACATTTCTTCAATTATGAGTTTGAGTAAAGACTCATGATTTTGGAAAGGAATTATGCGGACAATGCCTATGGTTTTGGAGAATTTTCGTTGGTTAGTCTGTAGTGGAAACACCAGTTTTTGGCTTGATAATTGGTTGAGAGATGGCCCTTTTGCAGCAACTATACTTGGGGACATTGATGCTGGGTTGAAAGTAAGAGATATATGGTCTGAGGTTGGGTGGGATATTGTAAAATTGCGGGCTGTTGTTCCGGAGCAGGTGGTGGAAAAAGTAATGAAGTCGGGGTTTAAATTGACGGATGGACCTGATGAAATTATATGGGTGCCTTCAATTGATGGTGTTTTTCTACCAAGTCAGCATGGGAGTTTGTGAAGAAGAAAGGTGAGATTTGTCCTTGGCGCAAGTGGTTGTGGAAGGACTCAGTGCCAAAAAAATGTCTTCAATCTCCTGGAGGGCTAGACTAAGAGAAATCCCAATTGATGAGCGTATTTGAAATTTGGGTATCCCGATGGTTTCAAAGTGTTGTTGTTGTGTTGTGCCGAATAGTGAAACATTTGACCATACTCTTTGTGTGGGGGTGGGGCCGAGAATTCTATGGAGATACTTTACTTCTGTTTGTGGAATTCGATTACCAGATTTGTTGACATGGGAGGGGATGATGAATTTTTGGTGGGGACGTGCGACTCTTTCGTTTCTGGTTGGTTGGGTTAGTGGAATACTTCCTATCATTATTTTTTGGGCTCTTTGGAGGGCTAGATGTGCCTCTTGGATGGAGGGTGTTAGTTATGATTGGAGGGCCATTTCGAGAGTTGTGAAAAGTAATTTAAGGGATATCTCACATGGGTTGCAAAAATTTAAAAAAAAATGGGAGCTAATAATTTGTCAATTTTACAGAAATTAAATTGTCCAGTAATTTTTAACTTGATAATCGGTGGTGAAGGCATCATTCATGATCATGGTGATAAAGTGATAGCGGGCATGTGATGAATACCATAGCTGAATGTTGAACTTTATTGGATGTTGAGCTTTATTAGTGGGGCTCACATGCTTGCGTAGGTGGGCAAGTACTCTTCATAATAATAAGAACGTATTGAAAGTTGAGAAAAGTACTGCAATGTTGAACAATTATAAAAAATTGTCAAACTATATGGCTTGAAAAAGAAAATGTGAAGTACAATTCTATCACATTTTTATACAATCAACCCTTCAAACGCTGCGTGCAAGCTCATGCGCAGCCCTATTTCCCTCCCTGTACACACGATTGATGATAGCATGATATGAACTTGCGAGAATCAAATCCCTTCCTTAATTCCCATTGGCATGCAAGTGCCAAAACAAACCCATCAATCTCTCAACTTCTTATCATCCTGCTGCAAAGATTGTGCGGTAAAAAATCGAAACAGAGCACCAGCATGTTTCAGTGGTCCAAAATGGTCCCATGCACTCTGAAAGATTCAGTGATGATGGATATATCTGCTACGTACGTGCGTCGTGGCTAGCTGTCCTCTTTCTTTTTCAACTCATCAAAATTATTTACGCAATTAATGTGGTCGCTGGTTCTTGGAGGCAGACTAGTTGGTGGTCCCTAAAATCCGGTAGGAGGAGGCAGACCAGAACTCGAGTTTTAAATTCAGATTAAAATCCGGTTCGATTGTGCTGGATCAAATCCGGATCCGAATCCGAATGAATCTAAATTTTAAATCCAGAATCCGGTCTACAACCCGTTAACCCTTTTTTCCTTTTTCTTTTTTTCTCCTCGTATAACATCTATAAATTCTTTAATTTTGGAATCGCTCACCAGCAGGTTTAATGCCCTGCAACAAAAATGCATCAGTATGCATACTGGATGTTAGCTTATAGGTTTACGTTTCATGGTAAAACACCCAGTAGGTTTCATAGTTTATAGGTTTCTAGATGGTATCAAGATAGGCCAAAACTTATAAATTTGAGCTAGGTTTTCGGCTTTTTGCTGGCGAGAAGAGATGAGTCTACTTACGAGTGTGTGATTTAAAGTGTGGGCTGCTGCTTCAGGTGCAGGGTCTAGTTGCATATCGTTCCAGGAGAGGGCCTCTATTAGAAAGACAAGTTTGTCCATGTCAGGGGATCCATAGGAGAAGGGTGGTTGGTTGAGGTTGTTTAGATGGGTATGGAGAGTAGTTGGGGATGTCAATTGATTAGAAGGTGGATCGCTCAAGTATTTCTCAGAATAGATAGAGAGGACTCACTGGCGGAGTTTAGAGAACAAGTAATCATTCTAAAAAATCATCCTTTAAATTACCTATTTCAACGCAATTAAGATAAGAATTTGGTTTATTTTGAGATTTGGAGGGAAATCCGTCCTAAAACAACAGTGAAGCTGTTTCGATCAGCTGAATACAAACTAAAGAGATTCAAAGTAAATCGACTATTGTGCCATGTCCTAAAAACTAAGGAGATTTCAACTGTGATACCCAAAGGTATATAATTAATATGAGTTAATCTTATAACCGGTCGAATTGCTTTTCCCCAACCAACAACCCCCCACTGGGTGACTTCCACGTAGCCAACTCACTTTAACTACCATGTGCCCCCACTGCATGGTATTATGCACGTTGCCCTCTCCATTCTCTCCCCATGGAACCAGAAACACAAACCCTCTCCATTCACTCCCACGAAACCCAGATGATGGCCCTCTCTGCCACGACGACGGCCCTCTCTCTGTGAACTTTGATTATGGGCGGTTAGTGTAATTTTTTTTACATATATTTTTTAATTTTTTTTAAAAAAACACCATTTCACTATTAAATACTTCCATAACCATTATTTTTTTTTTTAAAAAAAGTATCGATCAATTTGGGGGTCCAATTCATTTTTAAATAAAGAAAAATGATGAATACCGTTGCTGTGCATAATTGCGGAGGAATTGGTGCCCATGTGAAAAATGAAATGCACCATTTTAGTCAAGTATTTAAACGAATCGTTTCGTACCAAAGATATTTCCCTCCCTTCGTCTTCCTACGACTTTCTGCCTCTCCATTTGCACCGTCATTCCACCATCGTCTTCTCACTAAGCACAACCTTCCCACAAAGGGATGCCTCTTCCTACCTTCGTCTTCCCACGGATCTCTACCTCTCCCTCCCACAGATCGCTCATCACCGTTCATTGTCGGTCAACAGTATGAGCTTGCAAGTCTTACAAAAGAGGGAAAATAATGCATCTATGTTTGAGAATTATGTGGCAAATGAAAAGCTCTCATCAGATACCACAACATAATTCACATCCATCTTCAGAAATTATGAAACTCATTACTTGTTTTAAACTGCATTTTGGGGGGGGGGGGGAGATTTTTTCTATGTAGTCAAAACAAGGCCAAAAAAACAAAAACATAGAAAAAATATAATGCTATCCCTTCTTAGAAATGCATGCTATAGAGCAGTTTCATTGCTATCAAGGGAATCGATGGAAGAGAAACAAATATTTAGAGTTTAAGGCCAAAAGATATTGCTATCCGGTTTATTAACATTAAATTTCACATACCAAAATTACTTTATTTTCCCAATATGCATGGTGGTTTCTTACTAGGAAATAATTTTCTAAATAATTTTATATCTATACAGATTCATCAAACACTTATTCCATTGACACTAAAAAAGCGAGTTTGTCGATATTATCATACTTATCAACACAAATAATATTGCAAGTGTGCATCAGATTTTCTAGCCAAAAAAGTGTAGTGAAAATCATATTCAAATAGTCAATAGTACTCTACACTTTTCAAAATCATTGAAGAAAACTTCAGTGAGGTCCTTTATCATGTTAGTCAATCAGTACCAATTTTAGTAAGCTACTTTTATTAGATGGACGATTACTGCTCTGGGTATTACATAAGTTCTAATGTTCCATGGACTTTGTGAGAAAACAATATCCTTTGTTTATTGAGAAATGTCTGAGTGAACACCTTGGAGGAAAGAAGCACAAGGCCAAAGAAATAGGGCTTAGAACCCAGAGAATGGGCAAGATTGCCAACTCAAGATCACTGCCAAAGGAATGAACGCCTTCGTAGCTTACAGAGATTACTGATATTGGAAGCTCAGGACTGGAGACAAAAACTGAAGGGGAATCAGTTCACATCTTCTTGCGGAATGGAGCAAATACACACGAAGATCCAGTTGAGATTAGTAGTTGACCGAGAAAAGAAAATCAAAGATCTTACCAATGTCTGATGAAGCTACCCACGAAGACGACCCACACAAAGACAACCCAAACGAAGATCTTACCAGTTTGCACCAAAGATCTAACAAGTCATACTGCAACAAACGGGTGATCTAAATCCATGAAGCTCTTTGATCCCTACTGGTCGTAGAAATCACCTGCGCCAACGAATGTCGTACTGGTCCTAGAAATCACGGAAAAGATTTGCATTTTTCATCTACCTACGAAGATGACCCCTACGAAGACACCAATATTTTCATCTACCCACGAAGACGACCCACACAAAGACGAAGACGAGAGGCCCACACGAAGAAGAAGACGACAACCACACGAAGAACTCTGAATGTCTTTCTTTCTATTTTCGTCTGTTTTGTTTTTTTTTTTTTTCATATATTGGCTGACGTGGCAAATCGATTCTTTTGCGGTTACGCACAACGACTGTAACTAGAAGAACTGTTGAATAAAACCATGTTTGCCAATGAACAGAGGTTTGCGATACTTGTGTCTGCAAGAGCAGCCGATTTTACAAGAAAGTCAAGTAGCAACTCTCCAAACTGCTCCTTTTAAATTGTTCTACATTCTGCCTCTTCAGAGGTGTTGAGAATTTTATGGGTGATCTTCCATTTTGACCTATCATAATTTTCGTTCTTTTCTTTTTTTGGTTTGGGTCATATCTACAAGAACTTGAGCGTAGTGCTATCACAACCATCATGATTATGAACCCATTCGAAAGAGAAAGAAAGCCATAAATTTACTGGATCAAACCAATCTTGATAAGAGTTTCTAATTAGAAGGTTAATGACAATGTCTCTCTTGATTCTGAACAAGCTAGTTAACTGACTATGGATCCTAATAGACTCTATTTCTGTGCAATCTGCATAAGTAGGGTGGTAATGGTTTGGTTCTCAAGTCCAGTAAAGGGATGATCCTCTTCCATGGACTTCTCAATTCTGGGTTCATTTTTCTTACCATCCAAGAGTGGGTTAGTCTCTCTAGTGAAGTTCCATTTGTGCAACTCTTCCTTTTTAGGAGCCATGTGGAGGGGTTAATATTAGTTTGGCCGAAACCAGGGGCCCAAGGCCCATCATCCATAGAGGATAGCTACTTAAAGGAGTCGAGTAGTTTAACATAGACCCTAGTCACCCTGATTATTAGGAGGGGGATAAACCCTCGCATTATGAATATGGATAGCATGGTGATTAGATAACTCCGATACATCAGAGATAAGCTTTCTAATGGCTAAGCATTGTGCGAAGTAAATCAGTTCATCGTACGCATCGAATATTCTCCACAGCTATATATAGGGGCAACATGTAACGTTTGAATTATCTGATTGAGCATTCTTGAATTATTATCTCTCACTTATTATTGACTTAAGCATCGGAAGTGTCACAGGCATACCCCACTGCCTACATAACAATTTGCAAGTTAACGAGCACGACCGGTGGT
Organism: Juglans regia; assembly: GCF_001411555.2. Lineage (NCBI taxonomy): Eukaryota > Viridiplantae > Streptophyta > Magnoliopsida > Fagales > Juglandaceae > Juglans > Juglans regia. The sequence continues at coordinate 4,472,513 of NC_049904.1, forward strand.
GGACACGTCCTTTACAGTGGCGCCATCTGTGGGATACTGTAATTTATGATTTCAGTTTTTCTTTGGACTTCAAAGTGATTTCCTCATGTCGACTATGACACATTCTCAAGCAACTCGTGAACCGGAAGCAACACCAACAGACATGGAAACACGATTAGTAGTAGTTGAACAAAAGCTGAAGATGGCGTTAGACACCATGGAAAACCTAAGGAAAGAGAATGAGGAACTAAAGTGCCACAACATTGAGCTCGGTGATGCTCTACAATGCCCAGCCATAGCGAACAGGGAGAAGGAAAAGCACATAGCAATGGGGGAGTGAAAGAGGAGGATGTGGAAAAGAAGAAGCTGCATGACGAGCTACGTAGCCTCACCGACAAGTATAAGGAGATGGTGAAGAAGATGGGAAGATCTTCCTCGATGGAACAATTGTTGAGTCGCATGGATTTGCCTTATAGCGCAGAAGTAATGGTCGTGCCACTCCCGCCGAAGTTTAAAGTGCCATAGATAGAGATGTATGATGGGTCCAAGGACTCAGTAGGTCACTTGGAGAACTTCAAGACGCATATCACACTCCACGGTTTCCTAGGAGAAATCACATGCCGATATTTTCTCCTAACTTTGAGGGGAGTGGCAAGAGGATGGTTTGGAACACTCAGACCGAGATCGATCGATAGCTATGAAGAGCTAGCCAGACAATTCTTGACACAATTTATGCTCAGCGGGAGGCGTAGGCGCCTAGCAGCATACCTCTTGACTGTCAAACAGAGGGAAGTGGAGAGCTTAAAGGCATACCTCACCCTCTTTAATAAAGAATGGCTGACGAGATATGACTAAGACGAGAAGATCACTCTAACTGCCTTGTTATGCAGGATTTGGCCATGCAGCCCGTTCATGGCTGAGTTGGCTAGAAGACCCCCTCTACCTTGAGAGAGTTCATGGATAGGGCAGATGACTTCGTCAATGCCGAAGATACATTACAGGCTCTTGTAGAACCAAGGAAAGAGGGGCCGAAGGCAAAACGCAAAAGCAGTTCGGGGGACAAGAAAGTTGCACCAAATCACCAAGATAATACCCGCCTCATCCACAATAATTTGAATGTGCAAGAACTGACAAGCGCTACTGCAAATATCATCAAATGAGCTTACATTGGATAGAGGACTGCACGACCATGAAAAAGAGAGTGAACAAACTGGCAGGCACTGGATAGCTTGAGCGAATGGTTGCGGAGCGAGCAAAACCCAAATGAAAATTTAAGAGAGGACATAACCCCCGTAGAAGCAGCAGCATGGATAGATGGCACCCATTGAGGGAAGACACCTGTAATAATGACAGGGACAGGGCGCCTCAGAATAATGATAGGGACAGGGCCCCCTATGTGAAATCAGGAAAACAACAAGAGGTTTCGCTAGGGGCGGCACATCCTCGTCTAGCAGAAGGGTGCACGCCCGAGAGGCAAGATACAAAGAAATTTATGTAGCAAAGAGGTCGCCCAAGCACCAAAAACATGACGCCTCAGTATCTATCTCTTTCGGGGAAGAAGATTTTGAAGGAGTATTGTAATCTCATGATGATGTACTAGTAGTAACCCTCCTAGTCACTAATTACACTACAAGGTGCATCATCATTAACAATGGAAGCTCAATAGACATTGTTTTGGGAGGCTTTCGTAAAAATGGGCATATACGCCACTAAGCTAAGACCCTTTTCGACACCATTGAAGGGCTTCTCTGGAGATTTGATCCAACCAGTGGGCACCATTACTGCGACCACCATGACTGATGTTTTAGTCGTGGAGGCACCCGCCTCATACAATGCTATACTAGGGCGACCAACAATTAACAATCTCAGGGCATTTATGTCCACGTACAACCTCAAGATGAAGTTCCGAACTGAAGGCAGAGTGGGAGAAGCACAAGGTGAGCAAGCCCTAGCACGTGAATGTTATGTCCAGGAATTGAGTAGCAAAGGGAAGAAGTATGCACTATTGCTGGCGACGATGACCAGGGCGGCCAGGGTACATTGCCCCACCCCCACAGTCCTTCTGGATAGGGGCATAGAGGTGAGGGACAAGCAAAACCTACAATAAGCAGAGATGAATGAGCCATTGGAGATCGTAACATTAAACCCAGATCACCCTAATGCAACAACGCGGATTGGGACTAAAATTCCCTTAGAAGACCGAGAGGCCCTAAAGCAATTGTTAGTAGAGCACTAGGATGTATTCGCCTAAAGTCAAGAAGATATGCTCGGGATTGACAACAACGTATTGAACACCGACTGTGCATGGACCCCATGCACAAGAAGGTGAGACAAAAGAGAAGATCGTTCAGCACAGAGAAATACACAGCCATCGTCGAGGAAGTAGAATGCCTGCTTGCTGTAGGGTTCATCAAGGAAGCTCATTACCTTGAATGACTATCCAATGTTGTCCTGGTGAAAAAAGCAAACGGAAAGTAGAGAATATGTGTGGACTTCACCAACCTAAATAAAGCCTGCCCAAAAGATAGCTTCCCTTACCACAAATAATGTCATCCTAGACGCCACTATAGGGCACAAGATGTTGAGCTACCGGCAGATGAAGAGACTACCTCATTTATCATAAGCCATGGGTTGTATTGCTATCAGGTCATGCCATTTGGCTTGAAGAATGCAGGCGCAACCTACTAGAGGCTGGTCAATCGGATGTTTAAGAACCAAATAAGGCGGACCATGTTGGTTTACGTGGATGACCTGTTAGTTAAAAGCAAAGAGCCCGCCCAACATTTGGCCGACCTAAGAGAATTGTTCAATGTACTACGACAGTACAAGATGAAGCTGAACCCATCGAAGTTCGCATTTGGAGTAGGGTCGAGTAAGTTTCTGAGGTTCATCGTGTCAGAAAGAGGAATTGAAGCATCCTTAGAAAAGAATTGAAGCTATCATGAACTTGAAGCTACCAAAGAGCCTAAAAGACATGCAACGACAAATGCCTCATTCATATGTGGAAGGTAAACCCCTGGAACGAGGAGTGTGACGAAGCTTTCCAAAAGCTAAAGAAGTATTTGACCAATCTGCCACTCTTGAGGCAACTTATAGAAGGAGACACACTCTATTCGTGAGTAGATATGTTAGCGTTCTCCTTGGTGACAACAGCCAGGAGGTTACGCCCATACTTCCAGACCCACTCAATCAAAGTGCTCATAGAGCCCACTAGCAAAGGTGCCGTAGAGTCTAGATAGCTCGAGAAGATTAGTCGGGTGGTCAGTCGAGCTTAGCGAGTTTGACATCGAGTACTTGCCAAGGAAGGTCGTGAAAGGGCAAGTGTTGGAGGACTTTATTGCCAAATTCTCAAGTTTCCCACTAGAAATGGTCGCAGCCCTGGATCCTTTTTGTGGATGACTCTTTTTTTCATGCTGGTGGAGGAGTCGAAGTCTATATAATCAGTGGCGAAGGGCAAGAGCATCGCTATATGGTGAGGCTCACATTCAAAACCACCAAAATGAAGCAGAATATGAGGCACTCGTAGCAGGACTTTCAGTGGCCGAAGCACTGGGGGCGACCGAGGTAGAGGTGAAGTCAAACTCATAGGTAGCAGTCAAACAAGTGTTGGGAACTTGCGCCACCATGGGAGAAAAACTAAAGAAATACCTAAGTTGCGTCTGGTAGGGGCGCGACCAATTTTCCTATTTTAGCATAGCACAAATGCCTAGAGAAAGCAACGCAGTGGCAGACAGGCTGGCGCGTACAACCTCGAGGATGGAGCACGACCCCATTGTGAATCTATCTCCCCATGGGCAAGGGAAAGTTGAGCTCTAGCGGAATCATGCTCTGACTCCCGTAGTCCCAACGAGAAGTTGTCCCCGGCCTTCACCTCTTTGGTGCGACAAAGTTCATCGCGAAGGTGGAAAACCTTGTCGCGAAGAATGTCCAAGTCACCTACCAGAGAGTGCATGTAGCAATCCGCCTGCTCGAGTAGGATCTTCAACTCCGCCCTCTCGACCCTCCATAAATCAAATTCCCTCTTGGCATAGAAAGAAAACACACGCCTAGAGCAAAATTCATCCTCCAAGTCAGCACGATCCGCCATGATCCAGGGCGCCAAATCATCGACACGTTATAAAGATAAGACACAAGAAAACAGGCACTTTCCAGCGCTCAAAATCGTCGTAAATACTCACAATAATCGCTGCATTTGATCAATTTCGGCGATTTTTAATTCGCTGCATTTTCGACAAAATTAAAGTGCCATTTCTGACCAACTTCAGCGATACGCGAAAATCGTCGCAAAAAGTAACTATTTCCAGCAACTTTAGTTTGTCGCAAATGTACCAAGAATTGCCGAAAATACCATTTTCATTTTACATTTAAATCGTTGAGAAAAGTCAATTGCGGTAATATTTATCACTGCAAAAACTTTATAAATCGCTGCAAATAAATATATATTTTTCCAACAATTATAAAATATTGCGCTGTTATATATTCCCAGCAGGTTATTTTTGCAGCAAAAGAGTATTTGCAGTGATCTGTGAGCGCCGCAATAACTTAAATTGACGAAAAATTAAAATTCACCGGAAACATATTTTGACAAAATAATAAAAAAAAAATTCACAATAACAGAGTTGAACTGTAATATTGGAGACCCTTATATATAATATATGTATATATAACTGTAAGATATAATTAATTAACCTAAATAGTGCAGGAACCCCTCACAGTGATTGTTGTTTTAATACTACATACATACACACACACACACACACACACACATATATATATGCATATCAATGAAATGAGAGATTTTGCTGGAAAATGATATAAGCTACCTATTTATTATTTATAAGCAAAAGCCAAGTTTTAAGGTAGGAATTGTTAAAGTTGAAACAAAAAGTCCTTACAACCAATTTTCAAAGCAATATTTTTCCCCAAGTAATCCCTATATATAGTGTGATTCCAAAGAGTATGAAGCTCATGGGCTTGATTATAGTCTTCTGTACCAGTGCTAGATTAGATCAACTAACATACCTTATTCAGAAGTATTTCCAGAAAATGTTCTGGACGTAAAATAATATTCTTAAAATTGATTGCCGTTCTCTGCAAAATGAGAAGAAAACAATGTCTTAGACTGTCAACTGATTTAATTGAGCAACAATTTAAGCCATAAGTTTTAATGGGAAACTAAAACAGTTATGGTTATACACCAATTTTCAAGGTTTTCATTTCAGATTATAGTAGAACCAAGGAACAGGCAGAAGTGCAAGGATCCTAAAGAGACCTAACACTTCATGAGAGGTGCAAGGATCCTGTGATATACAGCCTCCTACCACACTTCCTCGTCATAAATATTGTACGGACTTATGCAAAAGAAGGGTTTGCATCATCCTTGTCTGATTAAACTACTCAAAAAATGATAGCTACTTAGTTGTCATGTATATTGTGGAAGATTGTACAGTAAGCTATCAACAATTAACATTAGTGCAAAATACATATTACCTCAGAAACTTGACAGTTGCTTACATACAACTTCCAAGGTTGAGGTTCCAATACAATGCCACCATGCGTAAGACTGTAATGCAGGACAAAAGCATTTCACAAGGGAGACTACCAAAAAATAATCTACTCTCGCAATAAAAATGAATAACTTCGAAAGATAGATTCTTATATCTTACTGATCCCGCAGCCACTTGAGCGTCTCTGCATATCTCTACAAGGGAGACTACCAAGTGTACTTACCAAATGCACCCAATTTCAACTGTTGTACTTCAACAGCTTGTGTAGACTAGAAACTGAAAATCATCATCAACTAAACTTGGTTTCAACAGAAGAATCTGAAAAGAACATGTTAGTCATGTGCGGAAGAAAAGAACAAAGTGCCATTCATGGTTTTCCAAACATCAAAGCACTGTCCTGGAATAACATTCAAAAGAAAATGAACTGCATATATAAGTTTTTATTGATAGATAAAACACAGGGAGAATGAGAAATACATCTGCAAACTTCATTATCACTTTTTAAGTAAAAACCATTTAAAGAAGGATATACAAACTATAAATAGAATGTTCATCCTATAATGTAAAGCTAAAGGGTAAGAATTCTTAGAAGTAACAATTCATCATACATCTTTTTTTAGTCTTTAGGATAAGGGTATAAATAGAATGTTCATCCTATGTGAATCCTTTTGATGCACTTAGGAATAATTCGTGTTAGTAAATGAAATTAACATGGCTTATCAAATTTGGTAACAACATTGTTGATTAATTGTTCATCGAGAAGAAGGATATATATGAGCTATTTCCTTAGTGATCCATATATTAAACTTTGAATAAACTGAAGGCAAAAATTATAAGATATACTTGAAAAAAATAGAGCAGGTTTGTGATATTGAAGAAGCTAAATTAATATGCAGCAACTTAATAAGTAAGATGGGGGGGAAGATTACCAGATATGGAATTTCACAAAGGATTGGAAGTTTACAGTTCAAAGTGCAAAAACAATAGTCAGATGTTTACATAAACAATTATTTGCTTATTAGTTGTATATACTATCCAACTATATATATATATACACAAGTTGACATAAAAAGGGGTGCCACTTAACCAATATGCATGCGCACCCAGCTTCGCAAGAAGACTGCTTGTCTTCAAATGTGTATACACACACAATGACATAAAAAAAGGCAGTTGTTGGCCTTTTTGTTTTATAGGCATAATTTGGTGACACTTGATTTGTTAGGCATTCATAAATGGACTATTTGAATAATCTGTTGCCTAGTTAAAATGGTGGAAGTTGGCTTGTCAAAACAGTTTGAGGCATAAGACACTCAACCAGGTACAAGAATGTGAGAAACATTCTAGCTTTTTATTTATTTATTTATCACCAACCAAATGTAACTAAAAGACAGATCATTGTGTGAAATCAAAACAAATAAGAATCTGATTTTGGGGTAAAATAGAGTGGCTTCATTGTAGCTTCTTGCTTGGACATGATGATATACAGCTGATCTTTTTCATGATCACAAGGAATAATATTCATGCAAACATCACAGCTGATCTTTTTATTGCAAAGGAATGCAATGAAGCTACAGAATCATCGGTATAATTTTTAAGCTCAACCACACAATGAGAACACCAACACTACCCTTTCCCCATAGTAACAACATTTGTTACTACTAATATTGGATATGATATTCATGAAGCAGCAGAAAATCTAAATTATCATAGCATAATGGATATGCAAAAGAAATTGTGAAACGTGGCCTAAAACTCATTTACCTCCCATTGAAAATATCAAATTCATTTTCTAGCTAATTCGAGGCTTTGGATGCTATATATTTGACCCCACATACATGCCAAACGATGAATTTATCATCTCCTAAGAGTTTAGATTTTTTGGAGTTTAAAGTTTTTAGATAAGTATGATTTAACTCAAAGAATGAAATTATATCATGAGATTTTTTGGAATTAATTCCAAATCATGCTTGCTCTCTACTAGTTTTTCCCCTTTGAAGTCCTTAAGCCAGTGCATTGCGTTCGTGCTTGCTCTCATTTATTTTCTAGCCAATCCTCACTGGTTATTTTAAATGTTTTCATATGATTCCATTTGTACTAACTGTAGATAGCAAAGCTCCTCTGTTGTTATAACAATATACTTTATGAAAAGAATGATCTAGGTCATGATAGTTTATATCTCAAAGTTGCCGATGGAAATATTGTTTTCTAGGCAAACAAACGCCATCAATAGCACCCACCAAGAATGAAGATCATAGCTTGGAGAGACTAAAAGTCAGTCAATATAAAAATTGAAACAAAATCCTGACTTCATGTTCATAACCCATATCCATTAAAGTAGCAATCTAGTTCTAATTACCTCCATCACAAAGCACATCACAACTCTAAGCCACCAACACAGACAACAAAGACACACAATAATCTTCTTTATTACGCACTCTTGCAGCACAAAATAGAGAGATGAGAGAGAGAGAGACGGTGTAGGAGAGATGACCTACTGACGAGGATGAAGAGAATGGTGGTTGTGGTGGCGAAGCAGGATTGAGGAGGCGTAGAGATGGGAGAGAGACCAGGCGGTGCTCGGCGCCATGGAGTGGTTCCTGATATTTGGGAGGAAAATATTTGAGAATATATGAGAATGGTAATGCTACGTTGCCTCCAATTTGCTCCTAGTGCATTTTTTTTTTATGAGAAAATCTTCCTGCAGGCCAACCCATTTTTCTCCCTTTAATAAAGTCCAACCAGAAGTTGCCATGTATGCCAGACACGGGATAAACTGTGTGATGCATTTCAGAGGAATTATTTTTTCCTCTCAGCCTGTGAATCAGCTTTCCCTCTCTCTCACATTTTTTCCCTCTGTATCTTCTTCCACAACCTCGAAGGACTCCTCCTGCGTTCTCCCTCTCTCTCACTAAACCTATTCACTTCCTCCATCATCCCCCCATCTCTTTCTCATTTTTTTCTTCTCTCTAAACCCCTCTCTCTCTCTGTCTCATTTTCTTCTTCCCTAACCCCCAAGAAATCCTCCTTCTGCGTCCCCTACCCCCTCTCTCTCTCACATTTTCTGCCCCCCCTCGATTCTCTCCTCCCCTCGGATCTCTCTCTCTCCTCAACTGCAATGAAACTAAAACCCATAAAACCCTAACCGTAACCCTCCCTCCCTTGACTACAATGAAGGTAATTCTCTCATACTGGTGTACTGATATTGGGCATTTGTTTAATGGTTTATGTGGGCGTCTGGGCGTTTAATGGTTTATGTGGGCATCTAGTTAATGCTAATTTTTTCATGCTACACTAATCTTGAGCATCTATTTAATGCTAATTTTCTCACGCTACACTGATAGTGGGCATTTTGTTGTTAATTGTTTTCATTTTATGTGGATATATCTTGGGCATATGTTTATGTGTAATTTTCTGTGGATATATTTTGTTGTCTTGGGCATCTCTTTTTTGTCGATATATTTTGTTGTCTTGAGCTTCTTGGGCATCTGTTTTCTGTGGATATATTTTGTTGTCTTGGGCGTCTTTGGCATCTATTTCTGTTCGGAGTTTATGTGGAATTTGTTGTATGGCCAATTTCCATGTAATTTGTTTGTATGGCTAGTTTCTGTGTAATTTGTTGTATGGCTAGTTTTTGTATTAAACATTTGCGTTCAGTTATACATGTGTGGTATGTAAGAGCAATGGGACCAAGTTAAATGCCATAATCCTTTTAGTCCTTCACGAGTGTCATGAGATTTTCTCTGTGCTTTCAGATTTTTGCTAGTACAAAGATGCATGCCATTGTTTCACCAAACACACACCTGTGTAAAGTAGTGTTTTAAATTCTGAGATATATTCCTGCACTAGCACCAATCCAACACAATATATATAGCCCTTCCGTGAGTAATGCCCTTATATGCCCATTGTAATATATAGCCCTTCCATGAGTAATGCCCTTATATAGCCCTTCCATGAGTAATGACATGATTAATCAAGAACGTGTAATAGTTGAAGAAGCAAGATTTAAAGCTATGGAAAAGAAGTACAAGGGAACATTAATGGCTTTACTAATGTCATGGTTCTGTATTGTTGTGATTAGTGTTGTAATTATTTTATATCTGAACGATAGTCATGTATTTCGTCCAATGTTAAAATCCTATGGTTATTAGCCCATTTTGTATAAGTTTAAAATGCATTTCTTTATGTGTTTGGGAGTGATTGTAGACGTGTTGAAGTTGTAAACACTAATATGTGTTTGGGAATATGATGAATAGACGTGTTTTTAGATGCTTTTATTTAGTCAAAATAGGTTGTCACATCTTCATTATGAGAACATGCTCTTTTCTCAACAAACCAATTTTGATCTCTTTTTTTTTTTTTTTTCTCCCAGCAAAATCTCTGGGAAACTTTTCTCTTCCCTTTGAAAATTTGTAAAAAGCTACTCAATCCTTGGACTTATCATTATTGCATAGTCCACTGATACCTGCATTCCCCCACCATTATTTATTTCAACTCAAAATTTGCAGAAAAATGCACTAAAAAAGACCCCCCCCACATGTATAAAAACAATGACCAATGAGAATGCACAAATTCATGTATAAAGGGTTCCACCCAAAACCTGTGTACCAAAAACTAGGAAATTTTTACATTTCACCCTCCCTTTTGAGTGATTACTACAAGTACAAATATATTAAGTTTCACTACAAATGTTCAAGATATCCTAAATTCCTTCAACAACCTTAAACAGGTCCACATTTGCAAGAGCTCTAAATAATCATTCAAGTCCACTTTAACAGGCCTCTATCTCCACTCTCAATAACGGTAACATAATAAAAAGAATCTAATAAGTTTCCGAACAACAATATCATCACGTTCCATACAGAGAATATTTTAAACACCAACACCAATCTCATGTTTCTTCTTGAAGATCCACGCTTTGTGATATGTTGTCATTCATACTCTCACTCCTTTGCATGGTTGACATACCGGCACAAAACGTGGTTCGCAAGTAAGCCAAGACCCACTTACCCATTCAGTTGTAAAGATTTTGCAGCCATTCATTACCAACTAGACCATATTTCACCAGTATTGAACTCCATTCCTCCTTGAACTCATTAGTCGTTATTGTCTCATGCATACAATGACGAAACTCTTTTCCAAAGTCTAGAAAATCGTTATAGACATGTGCCAAATATTTAAAAAATTTCTATAAAATATGCCACAAGCACAACCGGTGAGTTGTATTTGGGAGTACCTCTGCAATGACATTGGCCATGACTTTGTCATCATCAGTAATAATGGTTGAAGGGGCACACCCAAGTATTGCTTCTTGCCAGGTTCTCAGTAACCACATATAGGATTCAACTGTTTCATTGACTAACAATGCACAACCAAACATTATGGTTTGGTGATGATGATTAACTCCTGAAAACGGAACAAATGGCATCTTATAAATATTTGTGAGGTATGTCGCACCAAATGTGACAACATTTCAAAATATTGATATGCAGACCTTGATCTTGCAGCTGCCCAAAAATAACTTCCCATACACCCATTCTCATCCAACCTGCATGGAGTACACAAATCCAAGTTCTTTACATTGTCGTCCAATGAGACTATTGTTCTATACCATTATGGAAGGAATAGAATAACCCGGTTGAAGAGTAATGTCAAGAAAGTAGGCATACAACCATTGTGCATCTCCCTCTTCAAACAATTTTCTTCTTTTATTTTCCAAATAATTTTCGACGTCCTTACCAATACAGCCAATGTTAAAATCACCACCTGATCTTTTGCTCAACACTGATATTATCTTCCTTGTCGGTACACCAGACTCATTCAAAGTGAGAAAGAGTTTTTTTTGGACATGTGTCATTCCTCTATGTCCACGGAGCAAGCTAGTACTTCTTGGTGTGAGTAGCTCATGATTGTGTTCACGCACGAACTTGCACACTATCCACCTTTCACCATCCTTTTTTATACACATCGTTGCTTTATACCCAATCTTTGTTTCAGCAGGTTCAGGAATTTTTCGTTCTTTTTGTTTGAGACTTTCACACCAAAATCATTCTCTTGTACAAACATAAACTACTCCAATTAATTTTTTGTCCTCTTTTGATAATTTTGTATGGTTGGTCCTCATTGCAAAACCTATTCGTCTTACATATGCCTTGTAAAATGCTTGGGCGTATTCAAGCTCATCAAATTCCTTCCCAACAAACGGTTCAAAAAGTCCACTACTGGAAGTGAAATTCATGTTGACTCCATCTCCATCTTCCACATTCACTCCATCTCCATCACCATCTCCATCTCCCATATTCACTCCATCTTCCAAATTCACTTGATCTACACGATCTTCCATATTCACACCATCTCCCACGTTCAATCCATCTCTCACATTCGTTAGTATCTCGACTTCATCATTATCCGAACTCTACATACGATCCTTCATCCCAACATAAAACAATGCAATCAATAAAAAAATGCAATCAATAAAACAATGCAATCAATTAAAAAAAGAAAACATAGATACATCCACAAAAAACATAGATACGTCCACATATGATCATTTTTGTTTTTTCCACTAAATGCATGACCCAAAACCTAAAGATACATCCACAACAATCTGCAACTCAACAGAGATTGAACCCAAAAACTTAATTTAACTATACGGTTTTGAACCCAACATCAGAGGAAGACCTTTCACTTCCAAGAAAAAATAAAACAGAGACTTATAAAAAAAACAATTTTAATGTAAAGAGTGAATTATTTGCATAAACATATACCATAGAGGTTCATCATTATTATTTATAAGGATTTCCAATGGGAAATCAACCAGAACAATATGTTTCAAAACCATTAAGTTCCACATAACACCAAGATAACATTACAAGTTCCAGACATGAAGTTATTGAACCAATGATGATATTATGTTCTAAAATCTCATCACGATAATTCATATAGGATTGGACTAACAAAACTTCAAGTAAAGAAATAAAATAACATGAGTTTGAGTATGGCTTGAACAAAACATACATTTTTCGGTACTGCATAGAGAAAAATTAAAAGGCAAAGTGAAGGGGGTTGGTTGGAGTTTCATTTCTTACCATAGAACTAGCCATTTGCTAACATACTGTCTTTGATGGATAGGCAATGCTGCGTATGGTGGCAACTGGAAGGAGGAATGGGCTGTGGCAAATCAGCTGCAAGCGGGGTGAAATCTCTACTGGTTTGAGCTATCGTGTGCAATGGAAAATTGAAAGGGGTGCGACGGAAGGGATGCACCGGTATACTTTGAATCTCCTCCACTGACGTGTGGCGTGTGGCATTGGTTGAAGGCTATGGTGGGGTGCGGCGAGGGCAAGTATTTTCTGTCCTGGGCTTTTGTCAAGAGTGAGGTTTTCTGCTGAAATGGGATTTCAATAAATGACCAAAATGCCCTTGTTATGGTGCAACCAGATTTAGACTTCATCTTTGTGCAATGCTGAAGTGTCATCCATTTATTAGTGTATGATAAACTGCCTTTGTAGGACAAACCTGCCTAAAGAGGATTTTTTTTTTTAAAATGTTAAAAGAAACATACACATAAATTCACTAGTGATAACTTTTTTCTACATTTAAAAAACCATTAAAATGAACTAGGGGCACCTTGATGAGGTAACTTGGAGGGCAACTTAGCATGTTCTATCTCAGAATATATGAGAATCCTTGTGTTTCTAAACTAGCCATTTATCATACTATTCAAGATAAAAATAAAAAATAAAATAAAATGGGAACAATGTCGTGAGGTTATTGAGAAATAAAAGTTGCAAAACTATGACAGATTGAGAATCATAAAATGGTAAGATCTTCGATTTTTAGAAGAATAAGTTCGAAATGTTGGGGAAGCAGGGGTTTCGCGATAGGGATGATCTACACAATTCTATTTACTCCCAATTTATAGTACATTTTGCCGCAACTAAACTAGGGATGCAAATAGTTTATATCTTAGCCGTAATCTATTATATTATAATTTTTGATGAGTCTTGGACTTGGAAAAAAAAATTTATATTTGATCATAGGTAATTGTCACAAAAAGTGGACAACTCGTCTCAGATAGCTGTTCATACTGTTAATGAAATCGGTCATATTGTTCATGAAATTAGCACGATTGCAACAACTTTTGATCATCAGTGGCAGAAAAATTGTTTGCAACTTTTGAGTGACCATTCTTGGTGATCGCTAGTTGATTAGGTAAGCTTTCACTTCCAGAACTGAAAGAACAAGCAAGAATCCACACAACTAATCACATAAAAACACCAATTCACATAATGATCCTGAACAAGATTCCATTGATAAATCTTGTATAGAATTTTCGAGGACTTCTCACATACCTCCACCAATTCGACTGTTAATGTCGTTGAAGCTTCCCTTAACAGCAGACCTCCACCACATACCTCCACCACCTTAAGGCCTTGCTTAGGCACCCATGACAATCTCCACCACTTCAAGGCCTTGCCCACAAGGCACTCGTGAAAAAATTACAAAACTCTTCCTACCAAATGGAGATAAAGAGCCCTGAGCTTCCATAACAACTCCCAAGAACTATCTTCAATTGGTGCTCCAACTCATCTAATCAATACTTTAGTTGAAGCATTATTTGCCACTTTCCTCATTCTTCTCTCAAGTATGAGCTCAGGTTTAGGTTGCACATTTCCATCACGGTCCACTGGAGGTAGAGTAGGCAGTGGGGAAATTTGATCTCCAAGCTTCTTTTTCAAGCAAGATACATGAAAAACGTGATGTATTTTAGATGAGGAAGGTAAGTCTAATCTATAGGCCACCTTACCAATCCTCTTAAGAACCTGAAAAGGTCCATAATATATAGGAGCCAACTTCATATTTTGCCTCATTACCACATAATTCTATCTATAGGGCTGTAGTTTAAAGAAAACCCAATCACCAACTTCAAAACCCTTCCAGTTCTTCTCCTGTTAGCATATATTTTCATTCTACTTTGGGCCTTCTGCAAATTCTCTTTCAAAAGAGATAACACCTCGTCACGTGATCGTACTGCAACATTAGCAGTGGTGCCTAGAACATATGTCAGAAACTTAGGGGGAATGATATCATAAAGTGCTTGAAATGGAGACATACCAATAGATGAGTGCATAGTGGTGTTGTAGCACCACTATACCATTGGTAACCAAGCACTCCAATTTTTGGGTTTGGTCCCAATATATGATCTCATATAGCCTTCTACACATTTATTCAAGGCTTCAGCTTGGCCGTCAGATTGAGGGTGATAGGCTGAGCTAAAGGAGTCTGAGGAATAGGCAAAGGTTGGAGTTGTTTTGCTGAAAGCACTATTTCATACTTATTCATTTGACATATTTGACACTCCCTGACTAACCTCCTGATGTCCCTCCTCATACCAGGCCAATAGAAAACAAGTCTAGCCCTCTGTAGGGTTTTGTGGTATCCTACATGACCTATCTCTGGGCTATGATGAATATACTGCAAAACTTTCTATTGGAATAGGGATGAGGGTACTATAACCAGCTTACCCTTTCTTAACAAAAAATCTTGTTGAAGAGAATACTCTATAGGAGTTTGACCCCCTTGTTGCAATGCAGTGACAATACTGCTGATATCATCAGAAAGAGCATAACTTTTCTTAAGCTCATCCAACCAAACAGGTGTAGGAAAAGATATGAGAGCTAGTGTAGCTGACTCTTCTTTCATTTTTCTTGAAAGAGCATCTGCTACCTTGTTGTCCCTACCCCTCTTATACTCAATTTTGAAGTCATACCCCATAAGTTTCGAAATCCATTTATGCAGAGCCTCAGTTGATGCCTTTTGCTCCAATAAATGCTTCATGGCCTACTAGTCAATTTTGATCTTAAAAGCTTTACCAAGCAGGTATCGTCTACATCTCCCCATTGCTCAAACTAAGGCCGAAAATTCCTTCTCATACGTGGATAGCAATAATGCCTTGCCTTTTAAAGTATTGCTGAAGAAGGCAATTGGTTAGCCTTCTTGCATCAAGACAGCACGCAATCCAACTTTTGTTGCATCACACTCTATAGTGAGCTCTTTTGAAAAATCTAGCTGCCTCAACACAGGAGGCTGAGATACAACAACCTTCAATTTTTTAAAAGCTTATTCAACTTCCTCATACCGGAAAAGGCATGTTTTTCAATAACTCAGTCAGTGGTGAAGCGGTGGAACCATAGTTCCTAATAAACTTTCGATAATAGACAGTAAGGCCAGAAAACCACCGCAATGCCTTAACTACTTTTGGAACTAGCCAGTCAAACATTGACGAAATCTTGGTTGGATCAGCCTATACTAAATCCCCATAAATCATGCGGCCTAAGTAATCAACTTTAGTTACAGCAAATATGCACTTGGATCTCTTTGCAAACAAACTATGCTACTATAGTCAAAACTGCTCTTAATGTGTAAGATGCTGAGAAAAATATTAAAGAATACCAACACGAACTTACTAAGAAAAGGCTTAAAAACATGATTCATTTTGCCTTGAAATGTGGCAAGTGCATTGGTAAGCCCAAATGACATTACTAAGAACTCATAGTGGCCCTCATCTGTTCTAAATGCAGCTTTAGAAATATCCATTTTTCTCACCCTTATCTGATGATAACCTGACCTATGGTCAAGTTTAGAAAAAATCATGGCACCATAAAGCTCATTAAGGAGTTCATCAATGACAGGAATATGGAACTTGTCCTAGATTGTTTCATTATTAAGGGCTTGATAGTTAATGAACATTCTTCAACTACCATCAGCTTTATTTACCAACAACACCGGTGAAGAAAATGGGCTTTGGCTAGGTCTTATAATCCCATTACTTAGTAGGTCCTGCACTATCTTCTCAATCGTAGACTTCTGATAGTGAGGATAATGATAAGGCCTCACTGAAACTGGCTGAGCACCATCCTTCAACACAATCTGATGGTCAAATGCTCTAGGTGGTGGTAAACCCACTGGTTCCTCAAAGACAGACTTAAACTGGCCAAACAACTCGTCCACTTCTTTCTGTAATGGATCACTGACCCCACTTGTTTCTATAGCCATCATTCGCAACAACCAACCTTGTTTTCTCACAAAAGAAGACTTCAACAAACTCAAACCAGGTTGTATTGCAGTTGACTCAACAATTAAACCTTGTAAAGAAAGCTTCTTGCCATTTACCACAAAGTGCATTGTCATATTAGTGAAATCCCAATGAATGGGACCCAATGTCTTGAGCCACTAAACACCCAACACAATGTCACACCCTCCAAGAGTCAGTACATGGAAAGGAACCAAAAACTTAGTCCCTTGAATTTTGATAATTTCCTCACACCTGCCTTGACTAAGGATCTAAGCACCATTTGCCACCTTCACTTGGAGTCCCACATCATTAACTACCTTCAAATTTGTTGCCTCTAGCACCAATGGATCCAAGAAGTTATGAGTACTTCCTGAATCCACCAAAATCTCAACAGAGAATGAGCTAATCTAACCCGACAGTTTCATAGCATTACTGTTAGTACATCCAGAATAGCATGAATTGAGACCTTGAGCTCTTTAGACCTCCCTTCATCAACTCCTTTAGCTTTTGGTACCAATTCTCCCACAACATTCTGTAACACCTCATCTTCAGCACTATTATCCATTTGTAACAAGTACACCGTTGAATTTTTGCACACATGACTAGGGTTCGACTTTTCATCACAGTGGTAACATAGTCCTTTCTTCCTTTTCTCATCCATCTGAAAAGAAGTGACCTTCCTAACTAGAGCAGTATTTCTTTGCACCTTACTAGTTGCATCTACTACGTTATCAGTAGGCAATTTGTCACCAAAAGTGACATTCTGATTCCAAGATCTCCTCGAGGATAAAACATACTCCTCTTGGATTTTTGCCAACCCAAATGCAGCCCCAAGATGAAGGGAACCAAGGTGGGCCTACTCTTAGAGATCCTTTGCAAGTTCCAGATGGGCCAATTACAAGATCAAGGGCCAAGAAGTTCAAGGAAGCAATGCAAGGATTAGTGCAATCCACTTGGGATGAAGCCAGCAAGAGCCCAACACTCAAGATGGGTTTGAAAGAAGGAGAACCAGTTTTGATCCATTTGATTCAAGCTGTGGAAGACATGACTTAGAGATATGGCCTATTGTTATTGGAGGCTTCCAATTTGGTTAAATAATTTATTTTATTAGTTTAGAATAAGTAGACTTGAAGATGCTTAGCCCACATGTCTTACCTCTTATGAACTACGTTTTTTGGGAAGGCCTTATCTTTTGGCCAGGGGCTTATTTGGAAAGTTATTATTTTAGGAACTAGGGTTTCATTAATTTACTGTAGCGTTACTGTAGCCGCGCATACTGTAGCTAGTACTATTCATCAAGGGTCATTTTGGGTAAAAGTGGTTTTATTTTGGCTAGGGTTTTGATTAGGTTTTGGTTTAAAAACTCTTTGTAGCCTCATTTGAAGGGTTAGACAAAATTGAATTTTAGTTGTGAGTTGAGTTTTCTCCTATTGTTCTTGATTGAACTCTTAAACTTATCAAAGGTAAATCACAACCTTTGTGGCATTCCTCCTTTGTAATCTAGGTTCTTAAGACGGGTTCTTAAACAGGTCTAGATTTTAATATAATCTAGGTTCTTGGAACAAGTTCTCATCGAGTCTTGGTTCTCCATCCGTTAACTTGATTTTGGCTTTCTTGGGGAGTTTTCAAATTGATTGTGGGTTCAAGGGATTTCATTCCCACAAGTTCATATCATTTGGTATTCAGAGCAAGGTTTCCAATCAGGTCTGATTCTATCTTTTATTTCTTGCATATTTAAGTCTAGGGCTTCATTGTTCTAGGATTGATTACAAAAAAAAAAAAAAAATAGTGGTGGCGGGCGGATTTCTTCACTATTGTTAGGGTTACTGAAATTCATTGTTCTAGGGTTTGTGTTGGCTTAAATCTCTTGTTCTAGGGGCTGCTGTATATCACTTGCCCTAGGGTTTTTGAGTTATTGTTAGGGTTTTCTCAACTGCTTATTCTTGATTGTGATCAAATCAGTTGGTGAAAAGAAAATAAAAGAAGAGAAAAGAAAGGAAAAGAAAAAAAAAAATCGTCCAAAAAAAAAAACATTTCGAGATTTTTTCTTGAGCCTTATCATCAAAGTGGGTGTATACATTATTCTAGTTGGTATCTTGTCTTATAGTTACTGTTTCATTCGTATAATTAATTTTCTTGATTCGCGTGCCTTTTTTTTTTTTTTTTCATTCCTTCCATATTTCTCTTGTTCTTGTTTCTTGGACCTAATTACTAGTTGGGATAAAACAAGGTTGCTTTGTCTTGATTGAGTCAATTAGTTCTTAAAGAACTTGAGTGGGAAAACTCTTGAGGTAAAAGGCAAGAGAGTGTGAGACTATTATCAGAAAAAAGCCAATTAAGAGTGAAACATGAGTTGAGTGTCATTATTCGAGTGTAAACACGTAAGGGAGTGTGTGAGGTTTACTTTTTTTTTGCCCCTAACATTCTTTTGTGTAGCACCTGTTAATGTCTCATCGGAGTAGCGCATCACCAAGGGGGAGAGCAGATAACTCATCCTTTGTGTTGCAAGCCATGCAACAATAGTTTGAGCGGTTGAACTTTGTGTTGGGTGAAGTGAGGGATAGGTTGGATCATCAAGAAGCAGTGATTAGAAATCTACATGGTGGGAGGGATACGAGGCGACTTGAGCATAGAGTTGAAAATGAGTATGAGAATGAAGGAGATGGTGAGGATGAAGAGGACTTAGCATCTGAAGTTGGGTCGGGTGGAAATAGAAGAGTTAGGCATGAAAGAGGATTTGAGGGGAGTCTAAGGGGTCGAGATGGTGTAGATAGAGACCTTGGTAGCATCAAAATGAAAATACCATCTTTCCAAGGTAGAACTGACCCTGAGGTTTATCTAGAGTGGGAGAAAAAAATAGAGTTAGTGTTTGATTGCCATAATTACTCTGAGGAAAAGAAAGTGAAGTTAGCGGTAATTAAGTTAACTGATTATGCTATTATTTGGTGGGATCAATTAGTGACCAATAGGATGAGGAATTATGAGAGGCCTATAGAGACATGGGGAGAGTTGAAAGCTCTCATGAGGCGGAGATTTGTTCCTAGCCATTACTACAGAGACCTTTACCATAAATTACAACATGTTACACAGGCGTCTAGGAGTGTGGAGGATTACCATAAGGAGATGGAGGTGGCGATGATTCGGGCTAATGTAGAGGAGGACCGAGACGCCACCATGGCTAGATTTTTGAGTGGTTTGAATAGGGACATAGCCAATATAATTGAATTGCAGTATTATGTGGAGATAGAGGACATGGTGCACATGGCTATGAAGGTGGAGAGGCAGTTAAAGAGAAAAGGGACAGCAAGGTACACTTCGGTTTCTAGCACTACTTGCAAATCGAAATTGGATAGGAATGATCCAGCTGAAGTAAAGAGAAAGACCGAACCACCTAAGGGAAAAGATGAGGGAACTAGCAACAAACCTAAAGTAAAATCCCAACCTTCACGGGATAGAGATATTAAATGTTTTAAGTATTTGGGTTCAGGGCATATTGTTTCTCAATGTCCAAATAGGAGGGTGATGATTATGCGTGACAATGGGGAGGTGATGACTAAGAGTGAGGATGATAGTGATGAGGTGCCCGAGTTGGTTGATACTAGTGATGATGATGGAGTGGTATACCCTGTGACAAGTGAGTCTCTTATTGCCAGGCGTGCTCTCAATGCACACATTAAGGTGGATGATGCAGAGGAACAGAGAGAGAACATTTTCCATACTAGATGCCATGTCAACAATAAGGTATGTAGTATGATCATTGATGGGGGAGTTGGACTAATGTGGCTAGCATTACTTTGGTTGAGAAATTGAATTTACCAACCTTAAAACACTCTAGACCATACAAATTGCAGTGATTGAATGATTGTGGAGAGGTTAGGGTGGATAAACAAGTGTTAGTTACTTTTTCTATTGGCAAGTATCAGGATGAGGTGCTTTGTGATGTTGTGCCTATTTTGTTGGAGAGGTTGTGGCAGTATGATAGGAGAGTGACACATGATGGGTTCAAGAACATGTACAGCTTTGAAAAGGAGGGCAAAACAATTAAGCTTGCTCCTTTAACTCCAAGCCAGGTCTATGAGGACCAATTGAAATTGAAAAGTGAGGTTGCGCAAAAAATAAAGAGTGAAAATGAGAGTGATCAAAAGAGAAAGAGTAAAAATGAGAGTGATCAAAAAAGAAAGAGTGGAAATGAGCATAAAAGAAAGAGTGAAAAAAGAAAGTAGAGAGGTGGCTGAGAGTAAAGAAAAAAGAGTGGAGCCACGAGAGAAAAAAGAAAGAGAGTTTGTCGAGAGAAAAGGAAAGGTTAAAATGAGTTTCTATGCAAGAGAGAGTGAGGTTAAGAGGGCTTTCTTCGCAGATCGCTCTATGATTTTTCTTGTCTATAAAGAGTCTTATATTACTCTTGATGAAACTAACCAGTCTCTTCCTAGTTTGACTGTTTCTTTGTTGCAGGAGTTTGAGGATATATTCCCAGAGGAGATGCCAAATGAGTTGCCACCCATTAGAGGCATTAAGCCCCAGATTCATTTTGTGCCCGAGGCTGCCATTCCAAACCGACCAGCCTATATGAGTAATCCAGAGGAGACAAAGGAGCTTTAGAGGCAAGTTGAGGATTTGGCCCTTGTACAGTACCAGTGCTACTAGTGCCAAAGAAGGATGGGACGTGGAGGATGCGCGTTGATTGCAGGGCGGTCAACAATATCATGGTAAAGTCTCGCCATCCCATTCCTAGATTGGATGCTATGCTTGATGAATTGCATGACTCATGTATTTTCAGTAAAATTGATCTTAAAAGTGGGTACCATCAAATTAGAATGAAAGAGGGTGATGAATGGAAAATTGATTTTAAGACTAAGTATGGGCTTTATGAATGGTTGATTATGCCATTTGGATTTACAAATGCACCCAGTACTTTCATGAGATTAATGAACCATATCCTACGTGCATTCATAGACAAGTTTGTGGTTGTGTACTTTGATGATATCTTAGTGTATAACAAGGACTTAAATGAACATATTGAGCATTTGAGATATGTGTTTGACGTGTTAAGATGTGAAAAGTTGTATACTAATTTCAAGAAATGTACCTTTTGTATGAAAAAAGTTATTTTTCTTGGTTATGTTGTTAGTACAAAAGGTATTGAGGTGGATGAAGAGAAAGTTAAGGCCATCAAGGAGTGGCCAACGCCAAAAAGCATCACTGAGGTAAGAAGCTTTCATGGCTTAGCTAGCTTTTATCGGCGTTTGTTAAAGACTTTAGCACCGTTGCTGCACCACTCACTGAGGTAATTAAAAAGAATGTTGGGTTTCATTGGGGGGCTAATCAAGAGAATGATTTTGCCACTATTAAAGAAAGGTTGTGCTCTGCACCTGTGTTAGCATTATCTGATTTTAATAAAACTTTTGAGATTGAATGTGATGCCTCAGGAATAGGGATTAGAGCTATTTTGATGTAGGATAGGCGGCCCATAGCGTTCTTTGGTGAAAAGCTAAGTGGGGCGTCCCTGAAGTACCCTTCTTATGACAAAGAACTTTATGCTCTTGTTCGTGCATTAGAGACTTGGCAGCACTACTTGTGGCCTAGGGAATTTGTGATCCACACCGGTCATGAATCATTGAAGCATCTCAAGGGTCAAAGTAAGTTGAATAAAAGGCATGCTAGATGGATGGAATACATTGAGACATTTCCCTATGTCATCCGTTACAAGCAAGGTAAGGAGAACATTGTTGCTGATGCTCTATCCCGAAGGTATGTACTTCTTACTTCTATGAGTGCTAAAATGCTTGTGTTTGAATATGTGAAAGACATGTATGCCGATGACGCTGATTTTTCTAATGTGTATGTCGCATGTGATAAGGCGGCATTTGGTAAGTTTTACAAGCATGATGGTTATTTCTTTAAAGAAAGCAAACTTTGTGTGCCAAGTTGTTCTATGCGTGAGTTATTGGTGCGTGAGGCACATGGTGGGGGATTAATGGGACAGTTTGGTGTCGAGAAAACTTTAGACATTTTGTATGAACATTTCTTTTGGCCTAAGGTGAAGAGAGATGTTAATCGTATTTGTGGAAGGTGCATTTCATGTAGAAACATAGTTGACTTGTTTTTTCGGGAGATAGTGCAACTCCATGGTGTACGTAGTAGTATTATTTCTGATAGAGATGTTAAATTCCACAGCTCGGCCACCCTCAGCCACAGAACTCGCCGACTAGCACAACCCTGAGGCACCCACTCCATCCCGGTAAGCCCACGACCGTCGTCGTCCCCCTCTTTCGCTCGGTTTGTTTGCGGCTTGACTGAACCCCGCTCCCCAATAAAGACATTTTAGAATTTTTGAGGAACCAGTGTGCTACTACTAAACTTAAATATAAAAGCTTTTCCTCATCTGGAATTAAGTAACTAGCAAAACGGGAAAGCTCCATGAATGTCGTAGCATACTGTGCTACCGTCATTGATCCTTGCGTAAGATCCATAAACTGGCGAGCTCTCGACTCCTGAAGAGTTCGTGGGAAAAAGTGATCCAAAAAGATTCTTTTGAAATGCTCCCAAGAAATGGGGACTGCTTCCCCTAATTCCAACTGAACCAAAGCCCGAG
Source organism: Juglans regia (assembly GCF_001411555.2). Lineage (NCBI taxonomy): Eukaryota > Viridiplantae > Streptophyta > Magnoliopsida > Fagales > Juglandaceae > Juglans > Juglans regia. Next base: position 4,495,665 of record NC_049904.1, read on the forward strand.
TCGACTTCCACCATTTGTTTGCCATGTCAGTCAAATGGTACGTGGCATATTTCACCTTCTGATCATCCGTGCAGTAGAGCACTTCGAAAATCTGCTACATACGTTCAATCCAGCTTTCCGCATCTAAGGAATTCAATCTGCCATCGAAAGTAGGTGGGTGCTGGTGGGAGAACTGTTCTAATGTGCATCCTACTTGTGTGGTTCTACCTACCACCATATCACCATTGACCATTCTTTGAAAGAAACGTGTCGCTGCAGCAGCGAGTACTTCTGAATTATCATATTGTACGATATTGTTCTCAGAGGGGGGTACGCGTGGTCTTCTTCCACGAGGTGCCATTCTAACATGCATGTTTTAACAATGTCAATCAAGATGCATTCAACTACTAAAAGAAAATTTATAACATACTTACTGCAGAGCAGAACTTGCCTTGGGAGACCTTGGCCTAGACATTTCTTTCCTTCATTCTCTATTTTCCAAACATTTAAAAAAAAAAAAAAAAATTTCTCTCTCTATTTTGAAAAGTCTACAGAATCTTTCAACCTGGCTCTGATACCAATTGTAACACCCCGCTCCCCAATAAAGACATTTTAGAATTTTCGAGGAACCAGTGTGCTACTACTAAACTTAAATATAAAAGCTTTTCCTTTTTTTAACAACGCGCCAGATACGAAAGAATTCCATAAAATAAAAAATTTCAATAAATATTGAAAATCCAAAATAAAGTCTGCGGAAGCATGTATTAAGAATACAGAAGTCTTATGTGCTTATCAAAATAATTTATTTAAACTTTAAACCATAGAAATAGTCATAGCAAAATCTGTCTAGGCCTCAGCCTTGCCTCCAGAAGTCAAGTCCTGTCCTGCAGTCTCATCTTCATAAATGTCATCCCCTGGGGGGTTTAAAAACATGAAAACAAACTAAAATGAGTCGAATACTCAATAAGCAACACATCATACAGTAAACATAATAAACATAAGGTGTCTTGAAAAAGCGTGCATATTCATAAATACATGCATAAATAACATGAGCATGAACATTAACTTATCTTTCACTTATCATAGGCTGTTACCCACTGTTGACCCCCGTGAGTTAGGGTTAACGAATCTAAATAGATTCCGATTCCGCCCCCCGGGCTCCCCCTATGTGGAAAGTGTAGTAAGAGGCATGCAGGGAAATGTTTGTTGGGAACCGGAGCATGTTTCAAGTGTGGGAAGGAAGGACACCATCTTCGAGACTGTCCTGGGAAGAACATAGCTACTACTCAAGCTACAAGAGATGGACAGAAGAATATGGCACCAGCTCGAGTTTTCTCCTTGGTACAGTTGCGTGACACCGATGTGCCCGCCAATGAGAACACAGGTAACTATTTTCCTCAATTAGAAATATTGGTTATTGATTGGAGTATTAGCTATGTAAGTTGTGGTATTCATGATGACTACTGGAAATGTTATAGGTGCTATAGGTAACGAAATTCAATCTTAGCATGAATTATAGGAGTTAGGATCTGAACTTTGAAGAATCTCAGGTTATGATTTATTTGAGATTATTATTGCATGTGGAGAATTTTCTTTTTAAATACTTTTCGCGGAATTATTATTTTTAGGCTTGAAATCATATTCATTATCGAGGCTTACAATTTTGGAGAATTAGCGAGGTGTAAGAACAAATATCAAAGGATTAAAAGTCAGGGAATAATAAGTTCGATTAAATGACCAAGGATTTTGAATAAAGACAACAAAAGAATGTGGAGAATTAGTACGTTGGTTGTTGAGTTCTAGCAAATTCCGAGGATGGAATTTTTATATGGAGGGGAGATTGTAACGACCCGACCCTATATTTTTTTAGGGATAAAATTTGAATAATTTTATTAAGGCTCTATCAATATTATTATTATTATTATTATTATTATTGTTATTATTTTTCCGTCCAAGCCCTTGAATCCTCTTCTTAATACAACTCCTCTTGCCGGATTTTTTTCTTCTTCTTTGAATTTCAAACAATCCACTCACATGCACGTCTCTTCCTTTATTTTTTTTCTCTAGGGTTTTCCACCATGTTTTTTTTTTATACACATACGAGAACTTTGATGGTTGCCGCAATAGCCCTCCATCACGTAGACTCCTCTCGGTGCTAGATTTCTACGCATGCACGGGCTTCATCCGTTTTCCTCCACATTCACGTTTCTCATCCTAGGGTTTTTCTCTTGGCTCTCATTTGGCTAGGTTTATAAATAGGTTAGGCCCTCCTCTGCATGAAGGAGATAGCCGCTGCCGCCCACGTCTAGAGACACTCACGCACACAGAGCACCTTTCTCAAACCTCCTCCCCTCAAAATCGCAACACGACTAGGAGCACAACCTCCACCACTTTCCCTCATATAGTCCAGCAGACCACCTCTCCCTCCACCGTAAATCCCAGAAAATAACTTCACTGCCGTGTTGGTCCACGTTCTTCCTCGACGCACAGAACCACTGCACGCCACCGGGAAACCGCGGCACCACCTTGCCGAAGCCAAGCAAACCACGTCTCAGCTCCTCCCTCTGGCCACCTCGTAGCCCAGCTAGCAGAACCACTGCACGGCCCGCCCTCGAAAAAGCCATAAACCCGTTGCCATCCTCCCCTGTTTTAGCCCTCAAAAACAGAGCACTGAGCTCTTCGACCGTAAGCCACAGCTCGGCCACCCTCAGCCACAGAACTCGCCGACTAGCACAACCCTGAGGCACCCACTCCATCCTGGTAAGCCCACGACCGTCGTCGTCCCCCTCTTTCTCTCGGTTTGTTTGCGGCTTGACTGAACCCCGCTCCCCAATAAAGACATTTTAGAATTTTCGAGGAACCAGTGTGCTACTACTAAACTTAAATATAAAAGCTTTTCCTCATATGGAATTAAGTAACTAGCAAAATGGGAAAGCTCCATGAATGTCGTAGCATACTGTGCTACCGTCATTGATCCTTGCGTAAGATCCATAAACTGGCGAGCTCTCGACTCCTGAAGAGTTCGTGGGAAAAAGTGATCCAAAAAGATTCTCTTGAAATGCTCCCAAGAAATGGGGACTGCTTCCCCTAATTCCAACTGAACCAAAGCCCGAGTCGACTTCCACCATTTGTTTGCCATGTCAGTCAAATGGTACGTGGCATATTTCACCTTCTGATCATCCGTGCAGTAGAGCACTTCGAAAATCTGCTCCATACGTTCAATCCAGCTTTCCGCATCTAAGGAATTCAATCTGCCATCGAAAGTAGGTGGGTGCTGGTGGGAGAACTGTTCTAATGTGCATCCTACTTGTGTGGTTCTACCTACCACCATATCACCATTGACCATTCTTTGAAAGAAACGTGTCGCTGCAGCAGCGAGTACTTCTGAATTATCATCTTGTACAGTATTGTTCTCAGAGGGGGGTACGCGTGGTCTTCTTCCACGAGGTGCCATTCTAACATGCATGTTTTAACAATGTCAATCAAGATGCATTCAACTACTAAAGAAAATTTATAACATACTTACTGCATAGCAGAACTTGCCTTGGGAGACCTTGGCCTAGACATTTCTTTCCTTCATTCTCTATTTTCCAAACATTTTTTTTTTTAAAAAAAAAAAATTTCTCTCTATTTTGAAAAGTCTACAGAATCTTTCAACCTGGCTCTGATACCATTTGTAACGTCCCAATAGAAGATCCAAACCACATGGCCTATACTCCAAAAGGACTAGTCAATGATACAATTAGAGCCTCATTAGAACCTTATAAAGAGCAAGAACTTCTCCTACCCAAGCAATGTGGGATCCCATACACCACCTAACCTTATCCATATCATATGGGGGTATCACAGACCGAAATGGAGAAAGAGAGAAAAATGAGAGAGAAAAAAGAAAAGGGTGAGACTGAGACCTCTAGAAAAAAAGAGAATGAGTTGAAAAACAATTGTGAGGTCGAGAGTACAAAAAAAGATGAAGAAAAAGAGAGTGAAAGAAAAAAAGTGAGTGAAAAGAAAAAAGAGTGTGAAAGGGAAAAAGGGAGTGGAAAAGAAAAAGATAGTGGAAAGAAAAGAGAGAGTGAAGGAAGTGAGAGAAAAACAAAGAGAAAAGTGAGTTTTTATGCTAAGGCGAGTCTTAATACTAACGAACTTAATGTATCTTTGCTTAGTATTGTTGTCTCTTTGTTGCAGAGATATGAGTTCGTGTTTCCTAGCGTTGTGTTTAGTGGATTCCCACCTATTAGGGAGATAGAGCACTACATTAATTTTGTGCCAGGTATAACAATTCCTACTCGATCTTTCTTTGAAGAACATGAGTCATTGACACACTTGAATGGACAAGGTAAGTTGTTAAACTAGAATGCATGCTAAGTGGGAGGGCTGTATTGAGATCTTTCCTCATGTAGTCAAGTACACACAAGGTAAGGAAAATTTTGTGGTTGATGCTTTAGCAAGAAGGTATGTCTTTGTTATCATTTTAGATGCAAAGTTATTGAGACTTGAATATAATAAGAAATTGTATGTAATGATGATGGCTTGGCTAGTGTGTATGGAGTACGTGAGAATGCATCATTTGGTCAGTTTTACAGACTAGATTGGTATCTGTTTAAAGAGAATAAACTTTGTGAGCCTACTAGTCTTATGCGTGAGTTGTTTGTGCATAGATTTGGTTTGATGAATCATTTTGGTGTAAAGAAGATTTTAGATGTGTTACATGAACGTTTGTGGGAGTATCATTTGACATTCATTGACTTGTTGCATGAACGTTTGTGAAAGTATCATTTGTCATTCATTAACGTGTTGCATGAACGTTTGTGGGATTATTGCTTGCCGGTCATTGAGTTTGCATATAACTGGAGTGGTCATTTTGGTGTAACGAAAGCTTTAGGTGTGTTTCACGAATATTTGTGGGAGAATCATATGCCATTCATTGAATTGTTGCATGAATGTTTGCAGGAATGTCATTTACCTTTCATTGAGTTTGCATATAATTGGAGTGGTCATTTTGGAGAGATGAAGACTTTAGTTGTGTTTCATGAACATTTGTGGGAGTATTGTTTGCCATTTATTGAGTTTACGTATAATTGGAGTGTTCATGCTAATACTAAATTTTCACCATTTGAGATTATTTATAAACTTAATCTATTTACTCCTTTAGATTTAATGCCTTTACCTATTGATGACAGGAGAAGCTTGGATGGTTTTTTTCAAATTCTTGAACAAATTAATGATAATGCATATCAAATAAATGATAATGTTACTAATATTTTTTCCTTTGATCCAGGTGGAGATTCAAGGTCGAATCCTTTTGAGGAGAGGGGGAATGATGAGAACCAAGGTGGGGCAAATACAAGTTCAAGGGCTTAAATGATGAATATTCAGCTTTGATTCATTTGATAAGCAATGGAAAGGGCAACAACATGACTTAAAGGTTTTGGGCACTTGAAGGCTTACAACTTATTTAATTCATTTAAAGAACTTATTTTATTAGTTTAGAATAATTGAGTTTATTATGGAAAACACTTAAGGGGGTCTATGCAAGGGTATGTTGGGAATGTTATTATTTTATTGAACTAGGGTTAGGGTTACTGTAGCCGTGTTACTGTAGCACCATACAGTAGCCGCGACACTGTTCACTCAGGGGTATTTTTGGAAGATGGGGCATTATTTTGCTATGGTTTTAGTTTAAATACACTTTGTTGCCTCATGTTAATGAGTTTATGAAATTTGATGAATTTATTCATTGTGAGTTGAGTTTTACTCCTCTTGTTCTTAATTGAACTTTTGAACTTATCAAAGGTAGACCACAACCTTTGTGGCGTTCCTCCTTCATAATCTAGGTTCTTGAGACGGGTTCTTCAACGGGTCTAGATTTTAATATAATCTAGGTTCTTGAAACGAGTTCTCATCGAGTCTAGGTTCTCCATCCATTGACTTGATTTTGGCTTTCTTGGAGAGTTTTCAAATTGATTGTGGGTTTAAGGGATTCCGTTTCCGCGGGTTCATATCACATTCAAGATTAATTGGATTGAACATCTTAACTGGCGGTCTGATCTCATCTTTTAAACCACTGAAGAAGCAACTAAGTTTATGCCCCTCAAATCCTAAAATAAGACTTTCAACCTATTTGACAAAGCTTCAAATTGTGCTTTATACAAAGTAACGGAAGAAGTTTGTTTTAACTTTGTTAGTGCCTCCATTTGGTCATCATATGCTGATGGCCCAAACCTGACTTGTAATGCCATAACCAAAGACTCCATGAGTTAAACTGACCAGAATCTAAGACATCTTGATACCATATCAATGCCTCCCCTTCCTTGTGATATGAAGCCACCAACAGTTTCTGATGAAAAGGTGTTTGACGATAGTCAAAGTACTGGGTGGCTTTAAAGATCCACCTAGCAGGGTCACTACCACCAAAGTGTGGAAATTCCAAACGCAAACCCCTATGAACAACACTTCAATCATCATGATCCATCCCCCTGGGTTCATGAGACACATCTCGATGAGAGTTAACATGTGTAGATTTAACTACAGAACTTAGCATATCAGTAAGTTGATCTAACCTTTCTTACATGCCAGTAATCGCCTGTTGATGATTCTCCAGTTGCCTTTGAACCATTTCTTGCGGCTTTTGTGACCCATCTTTTTTACCCTTCAAAGCACCTCTCGTACCTTCTACCATTGTAGGATCGATCATTGCTGATACCACTTGTAAGCTTTCACTTCCAAAATTGCAAGAACCCACACAACTAATCACAAGAAAACAACAATTCCTAAAATGACATTGAACAAGATTTCATTCATAAATCTTGTAGAGAATTTTTTAGGAATTCTCAACCTCCTAGAGCAAAACTTCCAAGAATCATCAACTACTTTCAACGTTCCCTCCTTCTGCTTATAAAGCCACAAAATACTACAATTTCTCCCATAACACACTCAACCAAAAGTAAAACGCAACACACACTTTATTACAACCTAAACGAACCGTATCATTAAAGCAAAAACCCAACTTCAAAATGCATGATACAACATATAAAACACACACTTCCCTTATCTACAAAAAAGAATCGTTTCATTAACTCCCTTATTCTTCTTCTTCTCCTTCAACCATTAATGTCATTGAAGCTTCCCTTAACAGCAGACCTCCACCACAGACCTCCACCACTTCAAGGCCTTGCTTAAGCACCCGTGACAGATTTCGATGGATCGTGTTCAAGTTTTGCAACCACCTATCCCTCCATGATAGTTAGGATACTTTGAAAATGTTGTTTTTTCAGCAATATTTGAACATATATAGCAATTGATTTCTTTTGAAACGCTAGAAGGGTTGCATCCCATTGTTGAATAATGATAAAATTGTGTTCCAAAACTGATTGTTTTAGAAGGGGTTTCCTTCAAATAAACCAAATTTCTGTGATCCATATATAGGATCAAAGTGTGAAAAATGATAGGATTCATTTTGTTATAAAAAGTCTGCATGAGACTTATACATTTAGGACTTGTATATATAATTATTCTTAATTAACTATTCCATATGTTGGACCCACTCATTCAATGAGAGTATGAAAAATATAATATAAATAATAAAATCTATATATTTCCATCAATTTATTATGTGTTTTTTAAAAAATGATTTTTTTAAATATCTGATGTTCTATATATACTAGGTGGCAATTTGATACACATGTTTAGCTCATGAACTAGCGAGTCTAATATGTGACTTTGATACATGTTTTGATTCTATTAGTACTAAGACTTCATGAAAACCAATTAGCTGTGTGAGAAAATCTGAAAACTCAAGAGCCAAATAAATTCCCAATCACACTTAATGTTCAAATTATTGTACAAAAGCATGCATGTTTTGTGTAATATTACTTGTCTAAAACAATTATCATATTAACCAAAATTAGTACATATAGTTTTAAGTTTTAGGTTGGATACTAAAAAATAAAAATCAATTATACCAATCGAATCTGACACCAGTTCAATGAATAAAAGCAATTAATTTCATGACAACCCAAACAACAATGTCTAAAACTAATATAATTAATAAGTGCATTAAAAAAAGAAAAACTTTGAATTCATTCATAATATATATGAGCCTATAACCCGCGCAATGCGTGGACCATTATTTATGCTGAATTTTATAACTCTATATAGTTAATTATACATAATCACTACCACAACTATTAAAAAAAATGTATATCAAATATATATATAGAATGGAGCATGCATATATAAAAGAGTTCACTTTACCAATAAATATTTCAGGCTCAATTAAAATCTTAAAAATGTAATATATATATATATATATATATATATATATGATTGTTCAATTTAAAACAATGTAAAATAGATACAATTAGTATGAGACACGATTGTATATTTATATTTTACACTTATAAAAATTATATTTTAAAATATTAATATATCAATCTACTATTTTTTCTGAATTTTTCTCCTCTTGGATGTGGCTTGAGTTTTATGATTTTCTTCCTCTGTATTTGAGTTGATGTCGAAATCGATGTTTATAGTAGTTTCCTAAAATAAAATTAATATCGTTAATAAATGTCTATATGTAAAACAATTTAATCATTATATTTTAATCATTATAAATATAAAATGATAGAAAATATGATTAAATACCAAATCATGTAATTTATTTTTACCTTTTTAATTGACTTTGATTTTATAAATTTGGAATCAAATACTATATATTTTATTCTCTTGTACATGTCTTTTTGCTGCTATCAATACTATTTTATTTACACTTTTTGCCATCCTCCTGGCCGTAAGTGCTTTCATGTGCATTCTTTTCGGAAAGTTTATTATTTTCTTTGTTATTTATATATTTTTTTAATTTAACGTTGCAGGAGAACAGCGAGGCCAAGTTCCTATCCATATGCATATCAGGCTTTATCTTGCTTTCTGTTGTTTTTGAAGTACTCATCAGTCAAACTGTAATTTCACTTTCCATGAATTGGATGCTAAAAGAGTTATGTGGGGAGAATGCATTTGCACTGATGAGTCTTACGCGGGTGGTGTTCTACTACAGACACGGTTGAGAAAGAAAATTACTGCAATTTAAAGCATCCACCACTTCATACGTAATTTACGTATTGAAATTTCTGAAATTTATAGGCACCCAAGCAGAGTATGGGAAAATGTATAAACACAACTATCAAGCTGTTTCCTAGAACAGGTGTTGAGAATAACTGTATATCTAAGACTAACTCGAAGTATAGTAGCGGAAATAAACAAAAGAAATTGATGACAATCATAGAGAAAGAACACAAAGATTTAAGTGGTTCGACTCAAAATGAGCCTACGTCCACTGGTGGGGTCGGTATCGGAGATTTCACTATCAACAAAGATAGAGTACAGATGAATACAACAAAACTTCACAAAAAAGTTATCTCTCAAACTCACTCTAAACTTCTCTCTCAAGAAAACACTAAAAACAACACAAAAAGTGATTTCTGAAGTCTTGGAAATAAGGGGGCGCCGTTTGGTATTTATAGGAATAATAAAATTCACTTCAGTGAACATTGGCTCGAGCGAACACTCAAGTGAGTGTCGAGCGAACGTAGATTTTGTACACTTCGCTCAAGCCAACAGTTGAGCGAGAGTTGAGTGAAGCTCTCTGCCTGAACTCGCTCGAGCTGGGTGTAGAGCGAAGCTCTCTGTCTTCATATTGCTCGAGCTGAATCTCGAGCGATGCTTGAGCGAGGCTCTCTGTCTGATTTCGCTCGAGCCGAGTGAACCTCCGCTCGAGGGAACCTACGACACATGCACTATTCCATCTAAATTCAAGCCACCTCTTAACAAATCTCCACCTTGGCTTGAACTCTGCCAAAACACAAAAAACCTCTGACCACAAAACCAATCCCCACCACCAAATCCCTTACGGGAATTACAAAATGCGAACACCGATCAAGTCCAAACAAAGTTTGAACTTGTATACTGCAACTGGCTTAGTCATCATATCTGCTGGATTCTCTGTAGTAGCAATCTTCAGAATCTGTATAACACCTTCTGTAACAATCTCTCTGAGAAAATGATACCTGACATCAATGTGCTTCGTTCTTTCATGATACATTTGATTTTTGGTCAAATGTATTGCACTCTGACTGTCACAGAATACTGAGATCCCATCTTGCTGTAAACCCAAATCATTGACCAAGCCATTCAACCAAATGGCCTCCTTAACAGCCTCTACTGCTGCCATGTACTCTGCCTCGGTAGTTGATAAAGCAACAGTGGATTGCAGTGTTGCTTTCCAACTAATAGCAGACCCACACAAAGTGAAAACCTAACTTGTCAATGATCTTCTCTTATCTAAGTCTCCAGCATAATCAGAATTAACAAAACCAGTAACTTTGGAACTGAGATTGACATCTCTATCAAATATTAACCCAAAGTTCAAGGTTCCCCTCAGATACCTGAGTATCCATTTCACAGCCTGCCAATGAGTCTTACCCGGATTAGCCATATACCTGCTAACTACGCTCACGGCCTGTGAAATGTCTGGACGAGTGCAAACCATTGCATACATGATGCTGCCAACTACACTTGAATAAGGAACACTAGCCATAAACTGGTCCTCTTCATCTGTCTGAGGAGATAGGCTAGCTGAAAGCTTAAAGTGCGTAGCAAGTGGTGTACTTACTGGTTTGGAATCAAACATTCCAAATCTCTGAAGCACTTTCTCAATGTACTTTCCCGGGGACACGTACAACTTTCCAGCTTTCCTATCTCTCAAGATTTTCATCCCCAAAATCTTCTTTGCTGCACCTAAGTCTTTCATTTCAAACTCATTTCTGAGTTGGGTCTTTAACAAACCAATGTCAGATATGCTTCTAGCAGCAATAAGCATATCATCAACATATAATAGCAAATAAATGAAAGACTTATCAGATAATTCCTTATGATAAACACAACTATCGTAGTTACTTCTCAAATAACCATGATCAATCATAAAGGAATCAAACCGCTTATACCATTTCCTTAGCGACTGCTTCAAACCATATAAAGATTTCTTCAATCTACACACATAGTCTTATTTACTTTCAACAATGAACCCCTCTGGCTGATGCATATAAATGGTCTCTTCAAGCTCACCATGTAGGAACGCTGTTTTAACATCAAGTTGCTGCAGCTCTAAGTCATACAATGCTACTATAGCAAGTAGCAATCTGATCGAACTGTGTTTCACCACTGGAGAGAAGACTTCATTGAAGTCGATGCCTTCTCTCTGACTGAAGCCCTTAGCAACTAAGCGTGCCTTGTATCTTGCATCTGTATCACCCTGGATTTCCTCTTTTCTTTTGAAAACCCATTTGCAGCCAACAGTCTTCACCTTCTTTGGCAACAGAACCAAATCCCATGTTTGGTTTTTGTGAAGAGACTCAATCTCTTCAGTCATAGCTGCGCACCACTGTGCAGATTCTGCGCTCTTGACAGCTTCTGAATAACAGGAAGGCTCCTAACCAACAATATTCTCTGTTGTAGTAAGAGCATACATCACCATATCTGCATGAGCATATCTCTGAGGTGGTCTAATCTGCCTCCTCTGTCTACCAGTCGCTATATTGTAGTCTTGCTCTCCTTGTGCGCCGCTACTCGAATCAGAATTATGCTCATCTGCAATAGCATGATCTTGGGCGCCACTGGGCAGCCCTTGTGATGCTTCCACCTAAAACTCCACCTGCTTTCTAACATCTTGTTCTTGTCCTGTAGACTCAATAATCTCCTTTCTCGGACTAAGCATGGATTTTTCATCAAAAGTGACCTCCCTACTGATCACAAACTTGGGTGATTTAGGATCAGTACACCACAACCTAAATCCCTTCACCCCACTGGCATACCCAATGAATATGCCCTTCTTTGCCCTTGGCTCAAGTTTTCCATCATTAACATAGAAATATGCAGGACAACAAAAAATTTTCAAATTTGAATAATCAGCAGGAGTATCAGACCATACCTCATTCGGAGTCTTCAAACCAATCGCTGTGGCTGGAGAACGATTGACCAAGAAGCAGGCTGTGTGATTGCTTCAGCCCAGAAATCCTTAGCCAAGCCTGCATTAGAAAGCATGTTACGAGCTCTCTCCAAGAGAGTCCTATTCATCCGTTCAGCTACCCCATTTTGCTGTGGAGTATGTCTAACTGTACGATGTCTGGCAATACCTTCATTTCTGCAGAATTCATCAAACTCACCTCCGCAAAACTCCATACCATTGTCAGTGCGAAGTCGCTTGATTTTCTTGCCCTTCTGATTTTCAATCAAAGCTTTTCACTGTTTGAAGTTAACAAATACATCACTTTTCTGCTTCAGAAAGTAAACCCAACCCTTCCGTGAGAAATCATCAATGAATGTAAGCAAATACTGAGCTCCACCTTTTGACGGGATGGAAGATGGGCCCCAAAGATTAGAATGAAGATAGTCCACAAAACTTTTGGTTCTGTGAACCCCTGTAGAGAACTGAACCCTGCACTATTTTTCAAACACACAGTGTTCACAGAAATCCAGTTTCCCTATCTTTTGATCACATAGCAAACCTTGCTTACTCAAAATTGACATCCCCTTCTCACTCATATGACCCAAACGCATATGCCATAAACGTGTGACATCTGAAACAGATACTGCAGCTGCACCTGTCACTGTAGAGCCCTGAAGGAAATAAAGATCATTTGTCTTATCTTCTTTCATCACAACCATAGAGCCCTTACTGACTCTGATAGCTCCGCCTTCACCAGTGTACTTGTAGTCCAGAGAATCAAGAGTACCTAAAGAAATAAGATTCTTTTTCAACTCTGGAATGTGTCGAACATTAGACAATGTCCGGACAATTCCATCAAACATCTTAATTCTGATTGAACCAATTCCAGCAATTCTGCAAGCCATATCATTCCCTAACAGAACGGAGCCTCAGTTGACTGATTCATAGTTAGTGAACCAATCCCTTTTGAGACACATATGGAAAGTGACAAGTGGGTCATGAAGTGCAAGCTGAGTCCATGACCCACTTGTCACTAAAGTGACTACTTGAGTCACTAATTGCTAGAACCAGATCTGAGTCGTTAGACCTGTCATCAGCAACACTAACGGCATTAGAGGAACTAGTGCCGTCCTCTTTGTTTTTTAATTTTGGACACTCATTCTTGTAGTGACCAAACTTATGGCAGTAATGACATTTGACGTTTTTCTTACTAAACGTTGTTTGTGAACTGCCCCTGGATTTCCCCTTATTCTTCACTGAACCCCTGTCATTCGATCTACCCCTGCTTGAGCACCCCTTAACAAACAAGCCACTAGCTTGTTCATTAGTGTTCTTCACACTCAATTTAATCCTCAACTCCTTAGAATTCAAAGCAGACTTTACATCTACCAAGGATTGTATTTCTTCTACCATACAACATGAAATTCACAAAGTTTTCAAAAGATGTGGGTAATGAACATAAGATAATTAACGCTTGATCTTCTTCTTCAAGCTTAATATCTATATTCCTCAGATCCATAATGATTTTATTAAATTCATCTAGGTGTTCAGAAATAAGAGTACCTTCCTTCATTTTGAGAGTGCATAACCGTTGTTTCAAATACAAACAGTTTGAAACAACGGTTGGTGAGAGATCTCTTCATGTATAGATTCTCAAGTGCCGACCAGAGACCAGTTGCAGTCTCCTCGTCAGCAACCTCTTTTAAAACTCCATCAGATAGTGACAAAAGAATAGTACTATGTACCTTTTCTTATTCTTCTTTTGAAGGAGCCGGAGAATCGTCAGATACCGACACTTCTAGTACTTTTGACAAGCTCTGTTGTCGCAGTAAAGCCTTCATCTTGATGCGCCATAAACTGAAACTGTTCTCACCGTCAAATTTCTCCACTTCGAACTTAGCCATAGCCATCCCTCCAGATCAGTTTGAGCCAAGCTCTGATACCAGTTTGTTGGCAATAACTGTATATCTAAGACTAACTCGAAGTATAGTAGCGGAAATAAACAAAAGAAATTGATGACAATCACACAGAAAGAACACCAAGAATTAAGTGGTTCGACTCAAAATGAGCCTACGTCCACTGGTGGGGTCGGTATCGGAGATTTCACTATCAACAAAGATGGAGTACAGATGAATACAACAAAACTTCACAAGGAAGTTATCTCCCAAAACTCACTCTAAACTTCTCTCTCAAGAAAACACAAAAAAACAACACAAAAAAGTGATTTCTGAAGTCTTTAGAAGAAGTGGGCGCCGTTTGGTATTTATAGGAACAGTAAAATTCACTTCTGTGAACATTGGCTCGAGCGAGTGTCGAGCGAACGTAGGTTTTCTGCACTTCGCTCAAGCCAACAGTTGAGCGAGAGTCGAGCAAAGCTCTCTGGCTGAACTCGCTCGAGCTGGGTGTCGAGCGAGGGTCGAGCGAAGCTCTCTGACTTGGATACCGCTCGAGCTGCATGTCGAGCGAGAGTCGAGCGAAGCTCTCTGCCTGAACTCGCTCGAGCTGGGTGTCGAGCGGATATCGAGCGAAGCTCTCTGTCTGAATTCGCTCGAGCTGGATGTCGAGCGAATGTCGAGCGAAGCTCTCTGTCTTCATATTGCTCAAGCTGAATCTCGAGCGATGCTTGAGCAAGGCTCTCTGTCTGATTTCGCTCGAGCCGAGTGAACCTCCGCTCGAGTGAACCTACGACACATGTACTGTTCCATCTGAATTCAAGCCACCTCTTAACAAACCTAGTAGACTGTCACGCCACCAAACGGATCCTCATTGGGAGGATGATTAGAATTCGTGACAATAATTACTATATTTTTCGGAATACTATCATATGAGAATAAATTTTAAAAAAAATAATGATATTCTTATGAATTATTGTGCATAAATTTCTCATACTAGGGTGAGCAAAAGCATCTTGCACCAAGGTGAGCAAAGACGACTATATAGTGTTCGCCAACCTAAGTGAGCACACTAGAGAGTAACATTGCTCACCAACCCTATATTTTTCATCTCTTAAAAAGCATCTCTCACTTTCTCCTCTCATATATTTCCCCCAATAAGCGAAATCAATAAATGGTAAACAATGCATTACTATATAAGCTCATTCTTCCTCTTACAACTACCCTAGTATCTCATTGTCGCTTCTGTCACAGTCATATTGTGCTTTAGGAACATTCCTTCAGTAATTCTTCATAACTAATGGCATTTGAGATACTAATAGAATGGGTGAGTTCAACAACTCAGGAAGTAGAAGGTCCAGTGCCAGTAGTAGTATGAACAAATGAGCAAATTATAATGAGCATATTACATTGAGCAGATGTTAGTGCATAAAAAACATTTATCCGATAATAATGGTTGTGCAACAATAAAAAAATAGAAATGTGCCTTGATCCAAATAAAGGTATGGTTCCAATAATCCAACAATTATTAACTGAGTTATACCAAAAATCGAGTATGTATATTTGAGCTATGATCACATAAAGAGAATACAAACTAATGCAGCAATTATAAAAAATCTCGCTTTTCATCTTTATCTTTCCTTATCCCAATTTTCACATTTATCATTATTTACTATTCACGATATTCTTGGTATTTTGTAGTCTGCATGTATGGTTCATCATCTAGGCTTGTCATCGCGCGCATAGGTTAGTGGTGTCCAGCCTTAGGTTATGCATTCTCCCAAGCACTACACCCTCAATTGGATGTATTGCATTGTTCATAATCAGATCTGGTACTAATCTCAGGATTAGAACATCTTTAGTTGAGTCTTTTAATTATACAAATTCACCAACATTGTCTCAGTAATTCCATCAGCTTTTGCTATCGGGACAAGCTTAACGTATTGGCATTTGTACGAGCATGAACAACTTAATGAGTGACAAAAAAAGGACACATATTAGTCAATTTTAATCATTTTCAGTTATTGGAATAAATAATATACAGATGCCAGAATGACAAGTAATAATAAAATAAATATCAAGAAGCAAATATTGTTCAAACAATTAGTCATGAATCCAAAACAGAAATCAATATATAAATTGTTAGTCAGATCCATAATATAATAAATAATAATCAACAAATAATCAATATGCTTGTTCATAAAGAGTCCTGCTAGAGCGAACCTCGAGGATTCCCATCGAGAAGTGCAAAATGCACTTTTTTATTTTATGTTTATTTCAATCATTTTTAAATCCCTTTAAAAATTTATAAACTCATTTAAAAACACTTCCTTAACAATTAAGTAAAAAAAAAAAAAGAGATAATTAGTAGCTTTTGTTGGGATGCATCCTCGGTGGGTGGGTGCATCATTTCCAATTCATAAAACTGGCATAGTTCCCACTTACACAAGTGACGATATTTTTCCAATCCTTCTATTCTTTATTTTTCTTTATTTTTCTCCATTTCTTTCCTCTGCAGGCATCGCTTCCCTGTTTCTTTATTTTTCTTCTCTTCTCTTTCTTCTTTCACTCTCTCCTTCTTCCTTTTGCTCTCACTCTTGCCTTCACATTCTCATCATTTTGTCTTCATTCTCACCTCCTCCCTCCCTCTCTCTTTCTTCTCTCCAATCACCTGTTTGCTTTGTGCCACACATTGTAATTCTGTCTCTCTCACTCACTCGATTGCTTATGCATCTTTCCCTATTTAATATTTATAGGCAGGTTTAATCACCTTCACCACAACAAGTATATATGCATATATATAAGTGGAGGGCTTGGAGCAAGTAAGTAAGAAGAAGTAGAAAGTAGTGATCAAATGATTGGAGTTCAAAGGGAGACCAGATAGCTGGAGTCAAAAGACCAGATAACTGAAGTGATAGTGCAAGTAAGTAAATAAAATTTAGTAAATAACTAAATACTGGGACCAGATAACTAGAGTCCAACGGGACCAGATGACTGGAGCATAAGTTGTAAGTAAGTAGTAAATAATTGAAGTAGGAAGAAAGTAAGCCAAATAAAATACACAGAATACTCACGAATTTGCAATTGAAACAGTTGAGGTTCTTCATTTTAGATGAACATTAATACATGAAAATATTTGAGACATACAAAGGAAGAGCAAGAAAATAGGATAAGAGAAGGATTCTTAGGCTCTGAAACTCCTAAGGATTCTCCAAAAAAAAAAAAAAAAAAAATTGTGTCTTTTAACAAAGTCAAACACCCTTGTATAGGCAAAAATACAAGGGTCTTTAGCATCAACTAGTAGTGGGAATCAATTGGTCTTTAGCAGGGGTCTTTAGTATTTTTATTAGTTTGTACGAACATCAATAATTTCATCATTCTTGAATGGGGTTTCAATAACTAGATAGCCTTGGGGTGATTTCTGGATTATGTCCAAATATATTATCATATAATTAGTATTATCAACAGAGGCTTTAGACCTTAAACTCATTATTAGAATTATCATTATCGTCCTGGAGGGACTTCTTCAACAGATAAATCAATTTTTTTTCTTGAGTCCTTAGAGAACATACTTATTCTTGGACTTAGCAGATTTACTTGATTTATCAGATGAAGCAGATTGTTGTTTTGCCTTCGACAATAGGGTATTTAGGCTCTTGAACAAAAGTTTTAGCAATAGGAAAAACTACAAGGAAATCCTCTATGCTTCCTAAATTTGGAAAGATGAGAGGAAAATCTCGTTTAACATTATCAATAGCATCTTGGGTATGGGGAAATTTATTCCACCACTTGACGTACCAATTGCGAGCAAGTATTTCATTTTTCTTAACATAACTCCACTTCAAGATCCACGAAACTTTGATTTCTTGTCAAAGTGAAGGGAAACAGAGAACTTCTACCCATGCTGATTAGTCTTGTAAACAATAGGAAAATATTTAAAAGCATCATTGAGTTTGTTAGAAAAAATATTTGAAATTGGGTCAAAATGTGTCCACCATCTCATAAACTCATATGTACATCCATCAGTTTTAAGCCCCATTGAACTACTTTGTGCCTATTGAAACTCCTCAAGACTATCCCTTGCTTGCTTCACCACCCTAGAGAAAGTCTTCTCAAAGATAAACTTGTTTCTTCTTGTCCATAACCCCCTCATGATGGATGCCACAACATCCAATCCATCCTACTATAGGTTCTAGGACAATTTTTTGCACACCTTCAAAAAATCACCTTTTGAACTGGCCCATTTTTTAACAAGACTCATAGAGTCAGCCCAAACATCGGATGCAGTAGCACAACTCCACAATGTATGCCATATTGATTCCTCCTCTCTTTCACAAATAGGGCACAAGGGATTCTCAGTAACTCTCCTCTTAGTTTGGTTCACTCTCGTGGGTAAACAGTCATTGATAGCTTTCCACATGAAATTCTTCATCACAGTTGGGGAATTCATGCCCCATATTGCTCTTCAGCAAGTGCCCTTTACTGGGCAACTAGAAGCTTCACCCTTCTCTGTTCTCCTTCTTCCCATTTCCAAGTGGTATCCAGTTTTTACATTGAACTGCCCATTCTTTGTGTACCCCCACATTAGCTTGTCCCTTTGCCCAGGAAAACTGAAGGGTATACTGCATACTAACCCAACTTTCCAACATCCCCCCTTAGCATCTATAAGCTCCTCAACTCTAGACTTGCTCTCAAAATTTTTCACAGGTGATTGCAAGCAAAGAGTAGATGGCTTTGGGATCCATTTATCATCTCATATTTTGATGTCTCTATCATTGCCTACCCTCCATATAAGTCCCTCTTTGAGTAGATTAAGGGCACTCCATAAACTCCTCCATATCGTAGAAGGCCCTGAGCCTAGCTTTGCCTGTAGTAAATCATCATTTTTAAAATACTTCTCCTTTAAAATACTTCTAGGTTCCTGAACCTGAGCCCTCTAGAGTCTTTTGGTTCCCCCATTCTACCCCAACTATACCATTGTATCTTATTGTCATATTGCTTAAAACCCCACCAAAATCTCGCCATCATGGCTGAAATTTCTCTGCACAACTTAACAGGCAATTTAAAGACACTCATATGGTAATTTGGGATCACTTAAATTATTGCCTTGAGGAAGATTTCCTTAACCCAAGGGGAAAGGAACTAGTTCTTCTAATTATTTATTTGCTGCCACATCGTATCCTTAATACCTCGAAAGGTATTATATCTGGATCTGCCTACCATAGTTGGGAGTCCCAGGTACTTCTCATAATAGTCACTGACTCTTGCTCCCAACTCTCTCTAAATTAACCTCAGTTCATGTGCCTTAGTGTTAGAGCTGAAGAAAATAAGAGTTTTCTATTTGTTGAGGCATTGTCCTGAGGAATGCTCATACAGTTCAAACAAACCATTTTTTTTTCCATTCGTCCAGTTTAGCCTTGCCAAACAAAACACAATCGTCAGCAAACAAAAGATATGTTAGTCTATTTCCTCCCCCCACCACAAGCACCCACCTTATGGCTCCATTTTGCTCAGAAGATTTAAACAAGTTACTCAACCCTTTTACACTCAAGCCCCTTGGAAGGTCTAAACTTCCCTCCTGGTTGTCCATTTATCAACACTTCATACGAGATTGTAGTGACACAATTTATTATCAGAGCAACCCATCTATTATCAAAACCCAACCTCCTCATCACTTCCTCCAAGTAGCTCCATTCCACCTTGTCATATGCCTTTGATATGCCTAACTTAATAGCCATATCCCCACTTTCCCATACCTCCTCTTCTTCATAGTATGAAGGGCCTCATAGGCTACCAAGTTGTTTTCAGAAATAAGTCTACCAGGTATGAAAGAGCTCTGAGTGCTGGAGATGAAAACATCGAGGACCAGTTTCAACCTATTTGCCAGAGTCTTTGCAATGACCTTATACAAGACATTGCAAAGTCTAATTGGCCTATAATAAATAAGTGACACATGGTCTTTAACTTTAGGTATCAACACTATGTAAGTATGATTCAATGACCGATCCATTTCACCCCCACTAAGGAAGGCTAATACTACACTGTACACCTCATCCCCCACAACATTCCATAAATTGTGATAGAAGCAAGCCCCAAAGACATCAGGCCGAGGAGACTTTAATGGCCCTAACTAAAACATGGTTGCTTCCACTTCTTCCTTCGTGAACTCCCTTACTAGCTTCTCATTTATTTCCTGAGTAACTTTCCCTTCCATTGTATATAAGCACTCTAACAACACCTCCTTAGTAGGCCAAGTGGATTGAAAGATACCTTCAAAATACTGCATGAAAGTTTCAGCAATTTCATTGTGCCCCACTCTTACTCTAGCTTCAACATCAACCACTAACTTAATCAGGTTCCTCCTTCTTTGAGATGCACAAGCATGGAAAAACTTCTTATTTCTGTCCCATTGAATGAACCAGTTCCTTTTTGCCCTCTACTTCCACTTCAGGTTCTCTTGTTCTAAAAGCACGTCCACCTCATACCTTAATTGTTTGGCCTTCTCGGCATTTATTGGCCCATTTGCATCTTGCAATTTGTCTAGCTATTCAAACTTATACTTTAGTTTCTTTGCACAATCCCTTGCAACCTTCTTACTCCATTCAACCAAAGCTCCACTGCAAGCTTCGAGAGACGTTTGGATCCTCTTCAAAGGATACTCATTCATTACTCCCTTAATCAACTCCTTTCCCACTACCTGCTCACAACCCTCCATAGTGGCCCAGTTAGCTTCATACTTAAACAAGCGTATTCTTCTATGTTCTGTCTTGTTACGCACAACCATATGTATTAGTAGGGGTTTGTGATTCGGAGACCTTGCAACAAGCCCCTCCACTACAGATTCTTTGAACATGGGGATATCCATAAGTAGTTGAGAAATGCTTTGGGTCCTGAATTCGAGACTCAAAAAATGTCCCAAATGGGATTTTTTTTTTACTGAATGATTAAAAAAATATTTTTTAATGATGTTGTGAATTTTTTATTTTGTTTTTAAAAATGTTTATGATGATTAAATAAATACATGAAAAAAGAAGAAAAAAATTACACTATTTGGGACATTTTTTGGGTCCCGAATTCGGGACCCGTAGCAGTACTCTAAATAGCTTGTTACAACTCTATCTAGCCTTTCCTTGGTAAAGGTGAAGTCAGTGTGCTAGTTACTCCAAGTAAATATGTTCCCTTGACAGCCCAAATCATATACAAGAAGGTGTTTCCCAAAGCCTCCCTAAACAATATCATTTGTAGCTCAGCCCTTTAGCTACCCCTGCTTCACAAATTGAGACGTAATTTCATTAAAATCTCCCACAACACACCACGTAGTTTGATCATAGGGTTGCTGTTTAGCAATAAATTCCATGAATCTCTTCTTTTCCTTGTTTCCGGGTGGCCATAAATCCCAGTTAATAGCCACTTAAAATTAACATCAGTATCATTGATCCATGCACTAATATGCCATTGTGAGTAGTTATGGATTTCTACATTATTTTCTTCCTTACATAACAAAGCCAACCCCCCCTTTCTTCTAATTGCATCCACCAAAGCAGCCATCAAAACCCAACCTTCTCTTACTAAAACTAGTTTTGGTTTCAATCAAAAGGTTTTCTTGTTCTTCACCCTTGGTGAGAACATTAATGGTTTTACAGCAAGAATTTTTAAACCAAATGTAATATTAGGAGAATCAGACTCTTCACTAGTAGAGTGATAGCCAGAATCACTTGTACTGAATTCATCGATACCTGATGATTAAGAAGATCTTGATTCCAAAATACGAATCAGTTATTCTTTAGCATTGTTATCAATGTTTACTTGATTTATCCTATT